>NC_135497.1:139368953-139551453 GCF_052857255.1 Amblyomma americanum | reverse complement strand
TTTTTAGTAGCTTTAGAACATACTCTACTACACAGGGGTCCTCTCCGTAACCCTCCCCTGACTCCCTCAGCATGCGCAACGGGGTCCTCAAGTATCGTCCGTAAACGACTTCAGTGGGGCTCAATCCTGTGCTTTCATCTGTGACAGACCTCACCGCAAAGAGTGCTGCTGGAATGCACCCTTCCCAATCTCTCTTATGTCCAAAACATAGGAACCTAAGAATCCTCTTCAGCACCGGATGCATGCGTTAGGCTGGATTTGATTGAAGGTGCTGAATGGAACTGCGGATTATCTTAATCCCGCATCGTTCAAAGAACGTTGGTGTCAAGTAGCTTGTAAACGCGCTCCCGTTATCGCTGCAGGGAACCCGACGCGATAGAAAATTGACAAAAGGGCGTCTACAACGCACGCAGAACTCATCTCCTTCAAGGGAATGGCTTCGTGGAATTTCGGGGCGACGCACAGCGTGGCCAGAAGGTAGCGACAACCAGAGCTGGAAAGTTGCAGTGGCCCTACAATATCTATCACAAGACGCCGAAAGTGCTCTGTAATGATGGGAACAATGGGTGCTTTCCATTTTTCCATCGACTTGCCAAACCGGTGGCAGGTGTCGCAAGATCTGTTCAACGTCTTTCCAGCAGCCAGGCCAGCAGTATACGAGTGCTAATCTAGCTTTTGTTTTCTTTATGCCCAGATGGCCTACCCAAGCATTTCCGTGAGCGAGCTCTAGAAGTTGCCGCCGGCACTTCTCTGGCACTAGGAGTTGCTCATATGCGCGTCCCTTTGAGGCGCAGTACTTCGGATACTTAAGCGGTAACTCGATGAACACTTCCTCGCGTACGTGCGGAGCGCCTGCGCGCCCAGCGGCGCGCCGCTACGGGACGCCGAAAAGGGGCATGTATCTCCAAGCTCCTGGCGCTGGCTCGCTCCCTATCTTGAGCCGACGGAAAGAATTTCAATGCGTGAAGAAAAGGGGTTTGGGTGAAGCCAAAAGAGCAACTTAAACCGCGCAGAAAAGTGGGGGAACCTGAAAGAGCTCCAAGCCATTGAAAAAAAAAAGTCCTCGAGAGCCCCGTGGTCCTCCGATTGTTGTAAACAGGAGCCCGCTTGCGCAGGCGCCGGTATCTGACATGCACAGATATCTGCGCCTCGCTCGCGTCTGCTCGCGCGTCGCGCATGCGCAGACAGGCTCCAGCGTGCACCCTTCGGCGTAGTCGCTCCGCCCGTACGCCTAGGACGTGTCCATCGAGTTGGGGCTTTAGCGTCATGCAAGCCAAGCCTGTGGTGAAAGGGAGACCTTTGTCCTTCAACAGCTGCTCGGATTTATTCGAAAACAGGTAGGGCAAGTGTGTCAGCAAGTTCGCGCTAACGCCGCTTTTGTGTCTAGTCTGTCAACAGCCCTCTCTAGAGTCACTTTCGCTATTGGTAAGCACACTCTCTGTTCATTGCCTAACCTGCCTAATCCAGTAGCATTCGCCGGATTGGTCTGCGGAGGAAACGCAGGACGTGTGAGCAACATCCATATTGGCCCCTGAATCATACAGCGCTATACATTTCTTCCCATTTATCACTACGTCCTGCATGTATGGCTCCAGCAATTTCAGGTTTTCTTCCGACTCTCGCATGCTCGCGAACGCAATCATTCGCTGTTCGCAGTTCAATGAGATGTGGCCCGCCTTGTTGCAATTATAGCAAACAATGAGCTTACGCGCTTCAAACGCACAATCTGCATGTGCCTGCTGCTTCGGCGATTCGGCAGACCTAGGTGACTATCTTTTTTTTTTCGCTATCTCCTCCTTTCTATCCCGAATCCTCTGTTCGGTGACCCGGCGCGCTGGTGGTACCCTTCGGTAGGGGATCCTTTTTAAAAAGGTTTCTCCCTTTCCTAACTTGTTATCGTACCCTGCCTTGCTTTGGAGGTTTCGGAGAACGTTACACTCGTCTGCGAGCTGTGCCGCTCTGTCTAGGTCTGTGTTCGTTGGCCTATCTTGCAGCCATACCCTCAGATCTTCTGGAAGAGCTATAGTGCTGCTCTAGAGCAAGGCACTCCTGCACCTTTTCGTGATTTCCGGGCACACTTTAAGTTGACATTTAGCCGGTACGCGAAGTCAGTAGGCGACTCTCCACCTTTCTTTGCCCGCCTGAAACGCTGCCGAAAAGTTTCGGGAGAAAGACGGTACTTTATAAGCAGTGCGCTCTTTACCTTGTCGCAGTCGTCGCACTCTTCCTGTGAGAGACGAGCCACCACTTCGGCCGCCTCGCCGGGAAGCAGAGGAAGTAACTTCTCCGAGAAAACGCTCTTGTCGATGTGCGTCCTCTCGCATGCACGCGCGAAATTTACCAGAGAGGGTGCAATATCGTCTTCCACGCCATACGGTGAGACACGACCCTGTAATCTCTGCCCCTCCTGCTCTTCTGCCGAAGCTACGGGGCTAGGACGCGCCGTATTCCCTCCGTTCGACGCGATTTCGAGCACCTTCACTTTGCGAGCATGTTCTCTCGCTTTTTCTTCTGCATCACGGACCTCCCGTCTTTCTTGAGCCAAGCGGAGCTCTTCTTGTTCTTTCTGCTCGTGCAGCTCCCGTCTTTTTTGCTCTTCTTTGTGTGCGACAATCGTTTCCCAAGCCTCGTCGGCCTCCTCAGCAGTTACCTCCTACTCCCGCATAACCTCAAGAACGTCCTTTTTTTTTTCGTTTTGCAGAACGTAGCGAAATTTGCAGCTCCTGGCAAATTTCGAGCAGCTCCTGCACTTTTAACTTCTTTATCGTGGTTTTCCACCATGCGTTACCAAGCCTACTAGAACAAACGACTTAAATGAAGTGAACAAAACAGTTTTCCTTAAATCAATTTCCCAGAAAACAAATCAGCACCCAACATCTGCCTGTGCTAGTGCGCTCTGGCGAAATGAGCGGAAAACATTCGGAACTCCCCCTGCTAAGGTATATATAGCTCATGCCTGTCAGTCCCGTAGCTGCCGAGGTCCGTTGGAGCCGGTAACTTGACGTGTCCATCCCACAGCTGCTATCCAGTTGTTAGGATTCAGGTAGCGTGGTCGGGCCGGAGAAGGGACGAGGAAGTCGGACGCGTAGTTATGAGGAAACACACGGCAAACTTTACAAATATTATTTACATAATGTAGAAGTAGAGCAACTGAGAGTGCCTCTCAGTGAAAGGAAGCTTCTTGGCAAAACGGGGGTCTCTCGGCTGCACTCGCTGCCGAGTTTTAAGGGGTATTCCTTCTCTAAAATCCCTGGATGGAGGTCGGGCCTGCCGAGGAAGGGGTGTCCTGAAAGCTTCACTTTGGCTCTAATCACACACTCCCTTTCCAGTGGGCACGCCCCCGTTATGTGTTAAGTTTGAGGATGAGGAGGATGCCGTCTATGTTGCGCAGGCAGCGCGAGGGGCGTTCCCTCGGTCTGCAGGTGGTTGCACGGGTGGCTTTCACTTGCTCTTCATCGGTGCAAGACCACAAGGCCAAAGCACAGGGCCACGCGCAAGGCCACGCGGTGAAGGGAAACCGCTCCTTTGACGACGAATGCCGCGGTCAAACATGGTGACTCGACCCAGCTTACACCCGGGTCGCCTCTGGGAGGTCCGTTACAGCAGGCCTTGAGAGCTGTCTTCGTCATGAGCTGCTCCCACAAAAGACTTGCTGTCGCCGCCGCTGCCGCCGCCGTGGTTACTCCCGTCGAGGGAATCCGCGCTCTAATCCACTTAAGCAGGAAAGAGGCGCGAGCATAACACCACCCATGCACCGCTCGTGCTCCCTATATGCCCTCTAAAAAATTCAAGAATATATAATTTTAGTACGCGCGCGCCTGTTCAGCTTGCCGTTCGTGACGCATTCTGACATGACTTGAGCCGTAAGTACTAAGGCTCTGGACCAAGCTCGCATATCGCGACTTCACGTGCGCTTAGTGCGTGTGCGTCAGATACATTGAAGATTACGCTTTGCATTTGTTTTGTTTTATCGGGACTGAAAAATGAAAACGCGTTTCTTCCCTCGCAGGTGGTCGAATTCGGGGTGGCCGATGTAACGCGCTTCACAGGCGCGACCTTTGCCCTCAACTGGCTGGGCCGCATTCTGACCACCGAGCTGCTGCGCCAGTACAAGGAGTACATCGTCATCACCATCGAGACCAAGGCCAAGTCGTTCATCGATTCGGTGCTCGAGAACATTAAGCTGCCTTTTCGGAGCAAGTTCCTCCAGCTCACGAACCACGCTCGCAAGGCGCACAGGGAGCGACGAGTTATTCGTCGGAAGCATTAAACTGCCGTTTCTGTTCTTGTATCAGTTCACCTATGGTATCTGTTGTAACAGAGTGATCTGATCGACGTTATAAATCACTCACCACACACATTCTTTTTCTACAACACAACAACCACCATTTATTCCATGGAGGGGAAAAGGCGGCACAGTACATCACTCACCGCGGCAAGTCAACCACACACTCCACTTTCACGGCAAGTCAACCACACACTCCACTTTCCGGAAAGGGCATACAATCCTCTCCGAGGTCGTCGTGCGGGGAGGTCCTGCGCGTCCGGCGCCCAGTTGTCTCAAGGTAAAGAGGTAATGCCTGGTGCGGCTGCCACCTCCCGTTTCAACAGTATCACTCTATCGGTAACGCAGTAACGCGAAAAGCTGAACATGTGACCGCTGATCCATGGCGTAAGGCAGCGCGCAGAAAGCATACAGTGGGGAAGTAGGACAAAACTGCTGCATTTGCAGCGTAATATAATTTGGAGTGCAGAAAATAAAATTAAAGTTACACACAACGAACACTGAACTGTACAACGGTAGCAAAAATTCGGGGAAAAGAGCAACAAAAACCAATCAATTCAGCCACTTCCCAATCCGCTCCCAAAGGTCTTCTCGTTACATGTTAGTAGAGTTGACAGCACGAGTTATTCACCTTTGCAATGCAGACTGCTTTCACTGCATGCCACGAGTGAGTAAACATAATCACACCTGCGCAGTATTCAATGTTTATCATCCAAAGGTTGACATCGCCGCTTTGTACAGTGGGCGGCGAGGTGGTAGCGGCTGTTTAAGTGTGAACTCTCTGTTCCACAGACGAATGTTCACATATTGTACAGCTGTCCAATTAAAAGATTACCATAGGACGCGCTTAGCTGCCGAACCAGTTCGCACAACAACAGGCAAATTCTATAACATGATCCGTGCACTGCATCGCATAGATTCACTGTTTATTTTTTTAGCGCATTGACGTATTCATATTCTGCTGCATCGGCACTAACTGATTCGGAGAGATGCGTAGATTCATTTTTAAGTTAACAGCACTGCGCTTTGTCCATAGTATTTTGTCCTAACTAAAAAAAAGGCTCTTGTCCGGTCTACGAAGAGAAAAAAAAGAACACCGTCGAGATTAACACACCTTTAGGAAGATTTAGCCGAAAACATTCTAGGAGCCAAAACAAGCGAAACTGCTATTAAAGTGTTACAACAAAAAAAAGAGCATAACTATCAAAAGCTGACGTCGCTGAAGAAAATGGAAACGCATCGTATCTGCTATATCACCTGTAAGGAGCGCCGCTCCTCTTTACAGCTCTTGCTGCAGCAAAGACAGCTTGGAAGGGGTTCATTTGGAAAAATGTTGGTTTGGTTCGCAGTCATTTTCGCACTAATTTTAGTATCCGTTACGTAAGCGAAAATCCACACTGCCCGCTACTCAGAAACGCAGATTCAGAGAGATTGGAGATACACAAGTGGAGCGCAACTACCCGCATAAAAGCCACCTCGAAGCAAATCGAGGTGGAACAGCACACAAATCTCTCCTACACGAACGCTCTACTTTCCCGGAGCGGGGCAAGTGTTACCGCTGTCGTCGACAGAAACTACGGTCTCATCACGCCGGTAACTGAACGTGACCACAACACAAGCGCACGTCTGAAGGGAAGGGTAATCGCGCGTGTGATAGAACGCCACTTGCTACGCTTCCAAACGATTCACCTACAGAGCCGCATCTACACCGACTGAAGAGAAACATGCTACTCAGCAGCAGACAAGGGAAGGGAAATGAGGGGCTCGTTTGACACAGATATGGCGGAAGCCAACAGCCACTGAAACCAAGGTGCATAGGGGAACGTTTCAATTTTGAAGCGAGAAGCTTCACTACGCAAGCTTTTCGAGCCGTCAGCGGGGCCGCAAATTTGACCTAGAATGTAGCTAGAGGTGAAACAAGGAAATGACGCCCGTCTCACATATTTCGGTGGACACCCGAATCGCACGCGTAAGGGAAGGAAAATGAGATGAAAATTGGTTTTAACGAAAGGCAATTACGCCTGTCTCACATATCTCGGTGGACACCTGAACCGCGCCGTAATCGAAGGAAAATGTAAGTTGGTTTTAAGAAAAGGAAATGACGCGTCTCACATTGCGCCATTTCCTTTCCCCAGAAAAGCAGTCTCTTTAAATTTGGCTTTCTGAAATTATCCGCAGGGCTTGCGCGTCGTTTAGAACCGGCTTTGGTTCCATATCTCCGCATACAACGAGTAATAACACAGTTGTAAATACCAGCGAAGCTATATTAAATATATACTGTCTTGTGTGAGCGCCTTAATGTCGTTTCGAAGAAAGCAAGATGTTTAAGAATAAAAAAAATGCTTACTACTGTGTGTGTGTCAGTATGGCGATCTATGGAAACCGCCAGTCACTCGACCGCAAACGTAGCCAGGGAGATGCAGCTTTTCGCTTTCGACCAGGGTTAACCAGGGCTAAACCACCAGCAATATTTTTAATTTTTGGTGCTGATTAAAGGAAGAATAATACTTTGATCAATCTGCCGCTTAAAGACAATTATAACGCAGATGAAAAACAACCACGCCGCCTGTGGGATCTGAACCCACGACCTCAAAATTTCGCGTCCGGTGCTCTACAAACTGAGCTATGGCGACGGCTGAAAAAAATTGGTTTTTGAGAAAAGGAAACCACGCAGTGATTGTCTCATTTATTTCTGTGGACACCCGAACCGCGCCGTAAGGGAAAGGACGAAGGAGGGAGTGAAAGAAGGAAGGAAGAAAGGTGCAGGGAAGCCACAGGAAGCTGATAGAAGGATGTTGTTAATAATTGCGGTTACATTTGGGCTAAATTGACAAAAATTGCGCTTTCGTGGACCGAAATGGTGTCAAAACTCAGTTGCAATTTATAACAAAGAGGGGGCAGGGTTGGTAAACACCACCATCATGGTGGAAAAAGATCTGAAAGAAAAAAATTGATGGCTAAACTTGTCTACTTAAAGTTAGACGATCCGGAGAGAGCCCTAGCTCATTGGATGCAAATCGCAGCGGCTGCATACGGCTGCCACTTTCCACTCGTAGCACGGACCTCGTCCGAGACGGCAGTTGAAGGTCCGCCCCCTTCGCTTTGTCGCTGGCGCAGCTTTTGGTGCTACGCGGACCTTGCCGCACGCGGTAAAGCGGTGGAAAAGCTGCGTGCGTGCGTGCGTGTGTCACGAGAAGGTCTAGGATTGGCTCCGTGTAAAGGCTCACGGCGTAAAAATTGGCGGCCGACGAATTGATGCGGCGTAGCTGCGACACCAAGGGGCTTTTTATTGTCTTATCATTGCATCCATAAATTTGATTTCCACATCACTCTTCCGTTCCACTGCTGCGTGTGCTGTTTAGGTGGGGCTTCTGGAGGGTGCAGAGGGGTGGAGGTTTTCTGGAAACCTCCTCTCGGAAACCTCTCGTGGATGGTGGGCTCCTTTCATGGGCTTCTGCTGGGTGGAGGCTTCTGGAGGGTGAAGGTTACGAATTAATACTCTGCTCATCCTCAACGTATACAGCCACCCGAAGTGCCTGGGGCACGACCTCGACCGACTATTCACGCTTGCCAAGCGAGCCGCACGCAAATGCCCCCTCCTGATTGTAGGAGACGTCAACGCCCTGCACAAGGCCTGGGGTTACACAGCCGACACCCCCAAGGGGCGTAGGGTATGGCTCGCAGTTCAGCAGGCCGGCTTCTTCCTTCTCACAGACCCCACAACCCCACCGGGAACAGCGTCTGCGCAGACACTACTCCTGACCACACCTTCACCCACCGCCTCCCTCACACTGCGTGGTGTAACACCCAAGACAATTTGGGTAGTGATCACTACATTATCAAGATTCTCCTACAAGCAGGCCCAACATGTAGATCCCTTCGTGATGCTATCATCACGAAGTGGGACTCGTTCCGCACCTCCCGAGCAGCCCGCACTCTAGACACCATCTCAGACATAGCTACTTGGTGCGTAGCTACCAACTCCAGCGTGACGTCCGCGCCGTGACTCGCCCACTCCCGGAGGACTGCCCTGCAGACGCGATGGATTCCCGTCTCCTGCACCTATGGGAGGCCAAGGCGGGTCTCGAACGGAGGTGGCGGCGTCAGCGCTGGAATAGAACACTCAGACGCCGATTGGCCCTGCTCAACAAGGAGATTGAGACGCATGGTGCAACTCCGTCTCGGCAAAATTGGGAACCTAACAGTCTGGACGGCAACATGAGCCTGCCCCAGACCTGGAACCTATCCGCCATCTCATTGATTCGACTCAGTCCAAGACACACCAGAAACACAACATCAAAAAGCTCATACACACATCCGAGGCCTCCCGGCAGGAACTCCTCGACGAACTTCGTGATCTCTACTTCCCCGCATATCCCTAAGCAGACCACCCTCACTACACAGACTCCCCCAACAACCTTCTCGACCAATCGATCACCGAGGCGAAACTGAGGGCACAACTTAAGCGCCTCAATGCGTCCTCAGCTCCTGGCCCCGACGGAGTGCACAACAAGGCACTCCACAGCCTCGATTCCCCCTCCGTCAAAGCCCTAACCAACTACTTTACGAAAGCTGGCTGCGCGGCGCCCTCCCACCTCAGTGGAAAGACGCCAAAGTAGTCTTTATTCTCAAACCCGGCAAACCACTTCATCCCGCTAACCTCCGTCCCATATCTATTACGTTGTGTGTGGGCAAGCTTATGGAGCACGTTCTCCAGACACAGCTCAGCCGGTATTTGGCCCGTAGGCCCGCGGATGTACAATTACGTCCGCGATTTCCTCTCCAAACGCACACATCAGAATGCACACTGGGTGACCACCGGCTGTCTGGTGTCTCACTGGGAGCACGGGGAAATCCTCAGGGTGCTGTGCTGTCTCCTATCCTCTTTAACATAGCCCTTCTCCAACACCCCACCAACTCGCCCAAAAAATACCAGACATACATTTCAGCCTTTATACTGACATCACTGTCTGGGCTGTCGAGGCAGTGGCACCGACACGGAACACAACCTATAGTCGGCCCTCAACATCATCGACTCATACGCTCGCGTGCGCCGCCTAGCCGGCTCCCCTTCCAAATCAGAACTCTTCCTCTACTGGCCCAGGCCGCACGACCCCGCCAACCCTCCCATCTCACTCACTCTAGGGAACCACCCCACTCCCCTGGTCTCCAGGATTCGCATCCTGGGCCTCGTCCTTCACTCCCACGGCGCGCATGGCAACGCCATCCAAACTCTCCAGATCCAAGTTCAGCAAGCCACCCGCCTCAATCGGCGCGTGGTGGTGAACCGGCTCGCGGGACTGCGAGAGCGAAGCACTCTCCGCCTCACCCAAGCCTATATCACGAGCCGCACTCATTCCCCTATCTCCCCCTAAAGCAGAATGAGCGGGACCGCATCAACGCGCTCCTCAGGAGCTGCACGAAGGTCGCCCTCCGCCTACCCCCCAGCACCTATACTGCCCGGCTCCTCAACTTCGGTGCCCACAACACGTTTAGGAAGCTGGCAGAAGCCATCCTAACAGCACAGCATACTCGCCTGTCGGGTACTGCGGCAGGCCGCACTCTGTCAGCTAGGCATCACCCCGATCACCCATCCTACCGAGCGGGTTCCCCTACCTCCAGACCTACGCTCCCATCTGGTCACCATTTCCATCCCTAAGAACATGCACCGCGAGCACGACGGAGAACGCAGGGCAGCCCGCGCCAAAGCCCTGCACAAGCTGACGGCGACAGTTCCGAGGGAGCCTACGTGGACGCCGCAGCGCACTCGTCGGGCTCCCGCATTGTCATCTCCGTCGCTAACAATCAGGCCCGATTAATCACATCAGGGTCCGTCACCATAGACTCACCGGAAATTGCAGAGGAAGCGGCCATTGCGCTCGCTCTCATCTCCACCTCTGCCATCAAAATTCTCTCCGACTCAATATCTGCCCTATCCAATTTCGCCACAGGCCTGATATCCCGCACCGCGGCTCTGCTTCTACGCTTCTGGCACCCCACCCACCCCGTAACCCTTATCTGAACCCCCGCACACGCAAGCCTCCCGGGCAACGAGGAGGTACACTCCCTCGCCAGAGGCCGGAGTTGGGCCTCCTTCGCCATTTCAGGAGCGTCTGCTTACGTTCAGAGCTTTTCTTACCTACTACCGAAATACCCGGCGCATTTAGGCACCACCGGCTCTCTCCGTAACCTTAACTCAGGCCTCCCACTGGCGCCGACTCCAGACCCGAACTGTTCCCTACTCTATTCTCCTTCACACCCGCTACCCCCGATCAATTCCTCTCTTCCTGTAAGCTCTGCGGGAAACCAGGGGACTTTCTTCACGCCCTCCTTATATGTCCTACCTTCCCACACACTTCATCTCCAACCAAGGCGGAGTCATACTGGCAGACTCCTGGCTATGTGCGCAAGCTGGGAAAATCGAATGTAGCTGTGTTGACTTTCGAGGGACGCAGCGTTCCGCGTTACGTCCATTATAATGCAGAACTGACTCCCGTCAAGGAGTATAAAAAAACGGTGCCAGCGTGCTACCGTTGCGGCACACTGGGGCACCGGGTGGACAACTGTCCCACCCCGGTCAAGGAAAGATGCGGCCTTTGTGGTCAAAACGTGGGGCTTGGTACTGAGGGGATGGCCCCCCACGTCTGCAACCCTATGTGCTTAATCTGCGGGGGCCCGCACCTCACCAGCTCCCGCGAATGCACCGCCAAATTCATCAAGCTGCCGCAGCCAGGGCCCAGGACGCCATCCAAGGGAGCCAATTCCGGCGCTACACGGGGAGGGCGGCAGCAAAACAACCAGAAGACGCCACGACGTGGCGTGATGCCTCCCCCAGGCAAGACAGCAACGGTAACGCCACCACCCGGAGCAGCGGAGTTCCCAGCTCTCGGCGCTTCACCTGGCGGAGCCGCCTGCAACCAACCCAAGGTAGGCAGCTGGGCGAGGGTCGCCTCCTCTTCTTCCCCTCCTCCCTCCTCCCCCACCAGCACCGCCGAGACGCAAGAACTCAAGCGCGAGCTCGCCCTCTTGCGAGCTCAAAACGAAAAACTAGCCAGCGAGCTTAACTCGCTCAAAGCCAAATTCCCTACTCAGCCCGCGTCGAGCGAAGAGGAAGAAAATATCACAGACAGGGAGATTCCTACTAATGTGGAGAGTCGCGCCGCGGCCCTGGAGAGCCGGGTGACCGCAATTGAAACACAATTGGCTGACCTCCCCCAAATTATCCACGATACCATTGCGCGTCAGGTGGAGAGTGTCATCGCACAGGTGACCCAAGCAGTAACTCACATTATCCAAAAATGGATAAAAGACAATCCGCGCGTCCTTAAACGCGTAGGGCCCATCAGGGACGATAACCGCCCCTCCAAATTCAACAGAGTTATTCCCGATGAATTTGACTTCTCGGAAGACTCCTCCACGTCTGCGCCGGGCACTAGCGGACTGGGGAGTCTTAACAACGTAACCCCACCCTCTGCCTCCGACCATGGCCCCCAACCCTAAGTCGCGAGCAAGAGCAACTCAGCCGCTTACAATAACGCAGTGGAACTGCCGAGGTCTCAAGAACCGCACGAAGCGGACTCATCTGCGCATCTATCTTGAGACCTTTGAGTTTCTCGTCGCCGTGGTTGCCCTTCAGGAACCCGGCGCCGGTGCCAAACTCACAAACTACACTACATTTCAACACAACCCGCAGACATGTATACTTGTTCACAAGCAGTATACTGCGCAGGAAGTCACGCTCCCCACAACACCGCCTTTCCCATACACGATGGTGTCCGTGCTGCCCCTAAAGCGGTCTGACCCACCTGTACACATTCTAAACATTTACTGCCCACCTAAACTTAAGAACGTCACGTTCAATGAAATTTTCACCCAAGCAATGCAGGTGGCGGGAAGGGATCCCCTTCTGATCGTCGGCGACTTCAACGCCCCGAGCAGGCTATGGGGGTACCCCCGGGAGGACAGACGTGGGCGGAAGCTTGCGGAACTTCTTTCCACACTTGGACTTACTTTACACACTGATCCCGCCAACCCAACACGAGTCGGAAATTCGATTCAACGAGATACTTGCCCGGACCTCACATTTACACGCAACATACGCCATGCCGACTGGCTGAATACAGAGGACACTCTGGGTAGTGATCACTGTATAATCAACACCACCATTTACATGCGTCCCCTGAAACGCCCACTAACACAAGCTCGTGTACCGGACTGGACGACTTTCCGCACATCTCTACCTATCGTAGATCCCCTCCAGTCGGGATACGACGCATGGTCCAAATCGCTCACGTCTACACTCACGCAACACGAGAAGCAGATACAGCTCACAGAAACACAAACGGACGTGGACAACCACTTGCTCCACCTTTGGGAGGCCCGCCGCAGCCTCACCAAACGATGGAAGAAACAGAAACATAACAGACGCCTAAAGAAACGCATCCTCGAACTCACACAACAAGCAGCGGAATATGCTACTCAGCTAGCCGACACTAACTGGGTGGACCGGTGCAACGCGGCTGCGCGCCAGATGTCTGGCCGCAACACGTGGCGCCTATTCCGCGCTCTCATCGATCCAATACAAACACGCACGGAAACCCAACGCCACTTACATAGGGCATTGCACAACTTTACAGGAACGACAACACAGCTAGCGCACACGCTCAGGGATCGATACCTTTGTACCACTAAGGACCCCCGGCAGGCGGCGTACTCGTATGCAGGCGAAGAGAACGCGGAGCTGGACAAGCCGTTCCAGCTCCACGACCTCCGGGCGGCCTTAAGCAAGATGAAGCGGGGCACTGCACCTGGGCGCGACAAGGTTACGGTCAAGCTTTTGGCCAACCTTCCCGACGCAGCCTACACCGCGCTCCTCAAATACATCAATAGCATTTGGGACGGAGAGACTCCTCTCCCTCTCGATTGGAAATCGGCTCTCGTGACCTTCATTCCGAAGGCCGGCAAACCTATCGATGTGGAGAACCTTCGCCCCATCTCTCTGACGTCTTGTGTCGGCAAGCTGATGGAGACGATGGTGCGCGACAGACTCTCCGATTATCTCGAAACACAGCACATTTTCGCGGACACCATGTTCGGTTTTCGTCCTCACAAGTCAGCACAGGATATACTTCTGCAGCTCCACCACGACATCTTAGATCCTGTCGAATGTCCCCAAAACGACAAGGTGGTCCTGGCCTTGGATCTTAAAGGCGCATTCGACAACGTCAAACATGCAGTAATCCTGGACCACCTCAGTAACACCAACTGTGGCCACAAAACATTCCATTACATAAGTCAATTTCTTACAGACCGTCAAGCCTATATACGCATACAAGATGCGGAACACGGGCCATACACCATCGGCTCGAGGGGAACACCTCAAGGCGCGGTCCTGTCTCCCCTGCTCTTCAATTTGGCAATGCTTCGCCTTCCCTCCAAATTGTCTTCTCTGCCCGGGATACATCACGCTCTTTATGCGGATGACATTACAATCTGGGCCACGCAAGGCAACCTGGGCCACATGGAGTCCTGCCTGCAAGCAGCAGCGACCCTAGTCGACGACTACGCGGCCTACTGCGGACTCCAGTGCGCCCCAGCTAAATCAGAATTTGTGCACTTACGTCCCTCCCCCCGGGACACAACTCCGCTTCGCATCAGTCTCCCCTCGGGACCGATCCGGGAGGCCAAGGAGATCCGCGTCCTTGGCCTCTTCATACACCACCAACGCAGAGTCGACACCACCATAGCCAAACTTCGCACGGTGGGAGACCAGGTGGGCCGAATGGTCCGCCGGGTCTCAAACAAGCGGGGCGGGTTACGAAGCAAGGATGCACTGCGGCTTGCCCATGCTTTCGTAACGAGTAGAATCCTCTACTCAACTCCCTACTTGCACCTGCGCAAACATGATGATGACCAACTGGAGGTCATCCTGCGGAAAGTCATCAAGCGGGCTCTCGATCTTCCGATCGCCACGTCCAACCAGAGGCTTCTGGCCTTGGGCGTGGTGAACACATTTCGGGAGCTTCGAGAGGCCCACTTATGCAACCAATACACGCGTCTTGCACAGACCACGTCCGGTCGCCGCCTCTTGGACCGGCTACACATCAAACACGACTACCACATTGAGGAAAGGGAGAGAGTGCCAGAACCCTGGAGACGCGCCCTCCGGGTCCGACCCCTTCCCCGCAACATGTCCAGTGAAGACCATAGCGGTCGTCGCCAGGCGCGCGCGGAAGCGTTGGCGCGATACTATGGTAACCAAGAACATGTGTATTACGTAGACGTTGCCGGCCCACACCACGGGGGGTGGTACACGGCCGCAGTCGTACACAACACAAACACAGTTAACGGGCTCACTTTCAAAGCCTACAGCGCAACACACGCGGAGGAGATTGCCATTGCTCTGGCTCTCACGAATCCCAAGTCAAAACACATCATCACCGACTCGCGAGGGGCCTGTCGGAACTACGAGTTGGGCTGGGCTCCCCCGCTTGCCTGGCGCATACTGGAATATCGCTGTCGATCTGAAGATCCAACTCCACGCAACCTGATTTGGGCCCCCGGTCACCAGGGCCTCCAGGGAAACGAACAGGCCGATCAGGCCGCCCGCGCACTCTCTCCCCGGGCTATCTCCCTGTCCTTGGAAGGGTACTCCCAATCAGACAATCTGGCCATTACATTCAAACAAATCACCGATTACTACAAGGAGGAGCACCGGCGCTACCCGGCCCCTTGTAAGGGTCTGGATCGCGCTGACGAGCGCCTCCTCATCAAAATTCTCACTAACACTGTACTGTGCCCGGCGGCGCTTAAACACTTCAATACATCCTTTGATGGCACGTGCCAGTTCTGTGGGGAGGTGTCTGACACCTTCCACATGGTTTGGGCGTGTCAATCTAACCCATCTATCCTCCCCAACCCCAACCCCACCAGAGAGGACTGGGAGGCGGCCCTGCTCGGCTGTCAAGACCTGAAGAGCCAAAAGGCCTTGGTTCAACGGACGCGGGCGGCGTTGCTTGCCAATGGGGCCCCGGAATAGGGGCTCCACCTAGTACTGTGAGGGGAAAGGGCCAATAGGGTCCTACCCCAATCACCTTTCTGTAAAAAATTTATTGCTTATAAATGTTTTTCACCACCACCACCTGGCCAGCTCCGCTGTTGCTGACCAGCGCCGGATAATTACCGACGCACTGAAGCGGATAGCCCTCCAAGGGCTGTCCTTAGCCCTGTAAAGACAGCCCACTAAGGGTTGTCTCGTGCCATCTCAGGGGGTTTGCCCCCCTCTGTATTGCTTGTCAATAAATGTTTTCCACCACCACCACCACCACCATTACCACACGAAAGCCTAGGGTGGGCTGCGTATAACGGCTCACGCCATAAAATTGGCGGCCGACGATTGGATGCGGCGAAGCTTCGACAGCAAAAGCTTTTTCACTGCCTTCTCACTGCGTCCATGAATTTGATTTCCACGTCACTCTTCCGTTCCACTGCTGTGTGTGCTGCTTAGGTGGGGCTTCTGGAACGTGGAGAAGAGTGGAGGTTTTCTGGAAGGTGTAGGTGAATGTGTGGGTGGATGGTGGGCTCCTTTCATGGGCTTCTGCTGGGTGGAGGCTTCCGGAAGGTGAAGCTTATGAATTAATATTCGGGGGGATGGGGATTTTAAATTCGCGTTTTTGTAAGGAGCATGTGAAGATTTCACAGAAAAAATTATCCTCCCTTCCAGATGATTAATATGAATTTTTTCGGGTCTCCAAATATTCAAAGCTGAACACTCGATTCAGGGTCTCACCTCTTTGGGCTCACACCTGTCACAAGTCATTATGGAAGCAATCTATAACATTTCAAGCCTCTTGAAGAGCTCATGCTTACAAAACAAGCAAACGAAAACACTCCCACAAATGACATACGACTGCTTCCGTAAAACGCGGAAACGCCCACAGTAACGCTGCGTTCATTTTGGCACACCTGGCTTGAGATGGCTGTGCGTGGCTGGGTGCGAAGAGTTAGGAATATAAGCTCCAGGAATAAGCGGCACATATGCATTCCAGCAGTAACCGAAACCAACACCAAATAAGTTACATGAATACATGGAGACCGCATTTACGAAGGAGTTATAACCAGTTGGTCTTCCATTCACCTCCTCGACCTTGTGAGAAAACAAACTTAGAGGCGTGCTTTCACAAGCAGCAGCCTCAGCTGCAAGTTCCACTGTAAATAAAACCTCCAAACATATACACAAGTGTAGTGCTGGGAAATCGCGGATTCTTATAAACATGTCTGCACGCAGGCTCTCCACAGCAACGTCCTGGGAATCTGTGGAACACTGATTCTCATGGTTGCAATTGCCTGAAATAAAATACAAAGGCATGCCACCGTTCAGCAGAAGTCATGACCTTCGACTGTTAGTTGCTCTTACGAATTTTCGAGATTAATTATTAATGCGAAAGCATTATATAGCTCAGTTGTGTCCCGCAGATCTTGTCCGCAGATCTTGTGTGCAGACCTTGTCCACAAAACGTGTCCGCAAAATGTGTCCACACGATGACGTCACTCCAGTTGAATGAATGTGATGATAATGATAGTGAATTTTATAGCGCAATGGCATCTGCGGCCAAAGAGCGCCATTGCACAAAGTATTTTCGTTTGCTCAACGTGGGGTCAAAGACCCATGAATGTGTAAAAGTTAAATGATAATGAGTAATAAATTAAAGGTGTTATATGCCCTGATGAAGAATTATGTCGCCACGTCATTAATTAGTAAAAATTAAGAAATTAATTAGCGTAATTCACGTGTCAAGGTGATGACGTCATAGAAAAGCCACATGACAAGACGACTTGCAAAAAATGAGTTATGTGCCAAGGTAATGACGTCACGCCAAAGTCACATTACAGGATGACGCAAGATATAAAGAGCGATGACGTCACACCCGAGCTGATAAGTGCTGCACGTGCAGACAGGAGAGAGGTAGAATGATGGAAAAAGACGCCCGGCGGGGGTCAAAATCGCGGCCGCCGAAGCGACGACGTTGGTTTGAGCAACAGATATAGCAGGTGCAGACGAAATCCCAGTGACGTCGTCAATGGTTGACCTCAATGTGGTGGCAGTATTCCCGAATACATGCGACAAAATTATGAGCAACTGTTCGTCGCCCAGCATTTTGGGTGGTGTCATAGCATTTCTCTTTGCATACAGCTTACATATTTTAGTCAAGCTGGAAGCTAGCTTGCGAGAGGGGTTCGGACCAATGACATATGCTCCTTCAATTGCATGCTACTACATTTTTCCTTAATGTGCGGTTGAGGCGTTCACCGATATGTCGAGATGTGAAGTTGGAGGCTAACTTGTGACAGGGTCTCGGACCGCGATGACATATGTCCCTTCAGTTGAATGCTTTAAGGCGCGGTTGAGGTGTCCACCGAGATGTCGAGATCTGAGAGTTACTGCCTCCTTTCCTTTCCTCAAAAACTTTTCCATTCCTCAAAACACATGCTTTTGCATTCCTCCATGTAAGCAGAATTAAGTGCCCTCAGAATTTTTTAGATAACTCATGTTTTCCACCTTTTTTTTGTATCGTTTGATGTTCCAATGAATGCGCACTGGCACAAAGAGAAATACATCTAAGCCTCCTTGTGGTGCATAACAATTCTCGCGTATTCGGTCATTCCAGCTCCTATAGGTGGCGCGGCAGCAGTACGACATGGCGGAGGAGGCGGTGATTTCGCAGATGCCGTAGCGTGTGTCTCTTTATAGAAGCAAAGCGGCTTCTTGGCGTGGTGGCACTTTTGGTGTGATTTTTAGACTCTATAGATTTAGCAGTAAATGATTGTCGGTTATTAATAAAATCCTATGCTTAAGTTTGGCTGCACTACGGGCTCGAAATAATTTTTAATCGATATGAGCATGGAATCGCTTGTTCGGAAGAGCCGCAAAAACTCCAAAACTTGTGAACTCAGCGTAGTAAAGTGCGAGAAACACTTTGAGCTGTAATTTTTTGCGCGTTCGCTTTCTTGTTCTTTCGGCACTCACCCGAAAGCGGAAAGAAACCACTTTAATGACCCAGAAAGTCAGACACTATATTTCGTGCCTACACGAGTGCGGCCCTCACCCGCATAAATACGGTGTGTGTATTTATTGCGCGCTGATCTTATAAGTACACAAATGAAAAAAAAAAACAGCAGTTGGTAACACTGGCCACGGTCCACGGCGTAATATAACTGCACTTACAAATTACAATGCAAATCAAATTTTTAATGTTGGGCTGTATCATTAAACAAGCCAGAAAGATCAAAATCCTTGAGCCTACAATTTCGACTCTTGACTGGCTGCTTGTTTAGGTAAACAGAAAAGCTTTACCAGCGGTCTACATTTCCTCACGGAGGAATTCTGTTCGGCGGTCCTGAATGAGGGCGGAGCTTTAGTGCAGATTTAATTGTATCCAACAGTATATATTCCATCTGCAGCGTACGTTGGTCACATATGTGGTAATAGGAGAGGGAATGTAGCTGTTGCTTGAAGCGGCAGTCAGGGGGTCATTCCAGCTTTATAATACAGTCGAAATTAGCGCTCAATATGTGTTTTTGACAAGCGGGGGGGAAAACTGTGATCGAGTGAGCAGACAACAGTTGCCAAGAAGCGTTTGCGGTGAATCATCCACTTTGCGCAATATATCCGAGAAATGAAGGTACAATTGTGATGTTCTTGCCATTCATATCGCCATTTAGCAGTGACGTTGTGGCCAGAAAGCCGTGTTTAATCTGGAGCAGAATGGACTGAAGCGTGATGAAACATCTTTGTTTTCTGCAAACCTCCGCCTTAAAATATAGCCAATATTATTGATATCAGCTCAGTGTTTAAGCACTGCACTGCTTTCATGCAGCTGTAATTCGCTACGTTGGTCGCACGAACAAAACTCCGAACACGAATGCATTGACGACACGGTGTCGTGGCGTCAACAGAGTACGTCGCTGAGGAACAGACGTGTCATTGGGCTGAAACTCTTTACCAACCTACAGAATGCACTTAATCAGTGCTTTTTGAACTCTTTACGTGTTTGCAGGTACAACATGCCTGCTATGTGGAATATTCGCACATCGTAGAATAAAAGAGTATGGTCATCTTTGACGCGCATCTCACGCTCCAAACCACTGCGATTGAAAGGTAAAGCCTCGTTGAACCAGTTGTTATGATATATATATTTTTTTTGCTCAGTTAGCCGAAAATGTTGTAAGCGATTCAGTTGAAGCAGATTGATTGTAAAACATTTTATTCGCCGGGAAGAGCTTGGCAAGAGGTCGCGTTAAGTGGTCGAGAGTACATAGCCCTCGACGACTTTGTCAGCCCACTCCACCGCCAAAACTTGCGTTCTGGGGTCAGAGCTAGCCAGCACGGTCTCCCACCGCTCGAGAGAAGGAGCTGTAACTAGATCACCCGGAGGCGTCTCTATTTTGCAGTCCCACAGGATGTGATCGTAGGTAGCACGTTGGCCACAGTGTTTGCAGTTTGGGTTGTAAAGATCTGGATAAATGTGCGCGAGGAGTGATGGGGTGCGTATCGATCTCGTCTGTAGACGACGCCACGTAACCTCTTGTTCTTTAGTAAGTCTTTTGTCTGGAGGGGGGAAAATTCTCCTCTCTAGTTTAAAATGATTGGTGAGATCATGATATGTGATCATTAAGTCCTTCGTGAAATTCAGGGAGCCAGACTCATCCACTGCCCGGTCGACGAAACCTCGGGCTTTATTGTGGGCTGCCTCGTTCCCCGGATTCCCCGAATGGGCTGGGACCCATATCAATTCGGAATAATTTGGTGAGAATTTGGTTGCGTTAAGGATTCTAAGGGAGGTGTTTGTAATTCGCCCTTTAGCGAAATTATTGATACCCATTTTGGAATCGCTGAGGATGATGCTCCCTTGGGTATGTGCTAGGGCGAGGGCTATAGCCGCCTCTTCTGCCGTTTCAGAGGATTTCGTTTTGATTGTCGCCGAGACGATGTGGTCACCATTCTCGTTCACAAACACAACTGCAAAGGCATTGGTATTTTTGTATTCTGCCGCATCTACATAAAGTGTTGCAGCGCACTGTCTGTATTTCTTATGTAAGGCTTTGGCTCGTGCTTGTCTTCTACCCTCATGGTGTAAGAGGTGCATGTTTTTGGGGAGTGGTTTGATTAGTAAGGCCGTCCTATAGGCGCGGGGTAAGTCTACTTTAGCATCGTTATTCGTAGGTTGAAAGTTAATTCCGAGCCTGGTAAGAATACTCCTGCCAGTTCTGGAATTGGCTAATCGCGCTGTTTGAGCCATTAAATGGGCTTCTTTCAGTTCATTGTAGGTGTTATGTATTCCTAACCTCATAAGCCTTTCGGTTGAGGCATTTAGTGGGAGTCCTAACGCAGCCTTATAGGCCTGCCGTATCATGCTATCCAATTTGTCCTTTTCTGCTTTCGAAAATTTCAGATAAGGGGTGGCATAGAGTATCCTGCTCAGCGCAAAGGCCTGCACTAGGCGGCATAAATCTCTTTCCCTCACCCCTTGTCTGCGGTTAGCTATGCGGCGGAGTAATCGCGCCGTCGCTTAAACCGTGCGTTTTAGCTTAGTGAGTGTGTCAGTATTTTTTCCATTTGTTTGTAAATACAACCCCAGTATTCTCATGGTCTGTACCTCTTTGACAGATCGTCCATTAACATAGACGTTTATTTGCGGGGGGGGGGGGGGGGGGGATGTCGTGGTACGCCTACCTCTTTGTTTACGACGGATCACGAAGAGTTCAGATTTTTGCTCAGAACAAGTGAGGCCGGAATCCCATGCGCATGCCTCGATGATGTCCACTGCTGCTTGGAGTGTGTCTTCTATGTAGCCTTCGCATCCTTTGGTTACCCAAAGTGTGATGTCATCTGCATAGAAGGTGTGATGTAGGTCTGGTATTTGTGCCAGTTTGGGGGGAATTTTGATGAGGGAGAGGTTAAAAAGGAAAGGGGACAGGACGGAGCCCTGTGGCGTTCCTTTACTTCCTAGTTTGATTGGGGCAGACTCTATTGTTCCGACCGTTATCACTGCTGTTCTGTTAGTGAGGAAGGATCGGATGTAGTTGTACGTCCTTTCTCCGGGGTTGATTTCTGACAAGTTTGTCAAGATGGCTTTGTGGGTGACGTTGTCGAAAGCTTTAACAAGGTCTAAACCCAATATTGCTTTCGTTCCTGTTCCCTCGTCAGCTTCAATTATGTCCTTGTTAAGCTGCAAGAGAATGTCCTGGGTAGATAGTTGGGCCCTGAATCCTAACATTGTTTCAGGTAAGAGGTTCCTGTCCTCCGCATAGTTTTGGAGCCTATTGAGGATGACATGCTCCATGAGTTTGCCTAGGCATGATGTTAATGAAATTGGGCGTAGATTCTCAGTGCTGAGTTTCTTACCCGCTTTAGGAATAAAAGTGATTTTCGCGTGTTTCCACTCTGGTGGTATGCTGCCTGCATGCCAGTATTTGTTCATAAGGTCTGTAACCGCCGCGATCGACGTTGCGTCTAAGTTCCTGAGAGTCTTATTTGTTACTTTGTCTGGTCCTGCCGCAGATGTTGTCCGCAGTTTTCCAATTGCCTACCAGACCTCTGCGTCTGTGATGTCTGCGTCTAAATTTGGATTAGGAGTCCCCCGGTAGTCTGGTTGTGTGGTACTATCATCCGTGTTTAGATAACGTTCTGCTAGCTCTTTGATTAGGTCATCAGTTGTACCCTCATATTTATGTATGAGTCTGTACAGTTGACTTTGTTGCACGGGACGTGTTTGTTCTGGATCGAGCAGGTGTCTTAGAAGATGCCATGTCTTCTTATTTCCGAGCTGTCCATTGACGCTTTCACATATTTGGTTCCATTGTTGTGTTTGGAGAGTAAGTGTATGTTCCTCGATTCGCCTCTCGATTTCAGCGATCTTTTTGCGTAGTCGCTTGTTGTGTTTTTGCTGCTTCCAGCGTTTTTGGAGGCCTTTTTGTGCCTGCTACAGGTGTAACAGTTTTGAGTCTGCAATCTGCTCCTCCTTCTCAACTGGCACCACAACGCTAGTGGAGCTGACATCCTCATTCAGGGAGATAACCCAGTCGCTAAGGTTAGAGATCTCCTTTGGAGCTGTTTTGTCGCGAAGTTGCCTGAACTTGTCCCAATCCGTGGTTCGTATTTCTTTTGCTTTGTTTTTAAGTTTTGTCGTGGGGAAGGTGATGCTAAGGATGAAGTGATCACTACCAAGGTTTTTCCCGGTGTTGACCCACTTTGCGTCCTTGACGTTTTTAAAGAGGGATAAGTCTGGAGATGTGTCTACACATACACTGTTACCCATGCGTGTGTGGTCGCTCGGGTTGTTTAGCGTTGTGAGCCCTAGTGACTGTATGATTTGCCAGAGCAGGTTCCCTTTCGGAGTTGCTTTGGTATATCCCCATGCTGGGTGTTGAGCGTTGAAGTCTCCCACAATTAATAGTTGAGCCCTAGCAGCCAGCTTTACTGTGTTTATCAACAAGTGTGGGAGTCCATTGCCTTTGTTTCTGGGAGGGTTGTATACATTAAGGATGAAGAGATTTGAGCCTCCTTTTTGCCTTGGTACTATTTCAAGTAGGGTGTAATCTTCTTCCGAATCATTGATAAAATGTTGAATTGCGGTGATATTTCTATGCACCAGAGTGGCTGTGAAGGAGCCGGCTGCGTTACTAGTATCATAATGAGGTGGCAGATATGCTTTATAGCCTGGCAGTGTAGCCCTGCCGCTAGCTTCTTGCAATGCAATCACGTCTGGGGTTGGAACAGACGGTGCTTGTTGGGATGTGGAGCTGCAAGTGGGCCCGCTTGCGGCGGAAGCCTCTGCAGTTCCATTGCCAAATTTCAAATTTTTGGCGTGGTTTCATGTTGGGTTATAGATGGTTGTGGCGTCGTGGACAGATCCAAGGTGGGGGGTAGGCGGGCCTCGATAGTTGTAAGCCTATCCATTATTTGCTGCATGCAGGTGGCTATTTGGGATACCTGTCCCTCTAGTGTTGCAAAGCGAATATCTATCTCTGCAAATTTGGTAGTAACGAGGCCTTGGAAGGTTGCTTGTTCTGTTGATATAGCGCTAGTTCTCTCTGACAGAGTATTGATGTCTGCCCTGAGTTTGGTAGGCGCTTTCGACGGCTGCGGGGTGTCGGCTTCCGAAGCCTCGGCCTTTCTTTTGGATTCCTCGCCTTCTTTTGTAGGATGCGGTCTTTTAGTTGCTATTCTGGCGTCTGTGTCCGTCGCGTTATGGGCTGAAGACTGGGACGCGTTGGAGGGAGTGTGGCAAATAGCGTCTGTTTCCATCGCATTATTGGTCGAATCCTGGGACGCGGTGGGTGGCATTCTAGCCGCAGTGGCATTCTGTACCTGATGCGCTTGTAACAGGCGTTTAATGTCAGCCAACTCTTTTTTAAGGCTGGCAATTTCTCTGTCTCGGGATTGTAGTTGGATCTGAAACTCCTTCTCTCGAGCGTCAATAGATTGGGAGGCCTCTGCTGGCCAGCTCACCTTTTTATTGGAGCGGCTATCGCTGCGTCCGCGGCTTGAGCTTCTCTTGTCGTTCCCTGCAGGGTTCCCCAGGGGCGGGAAGGAGCTGGAGTTGTTCCGGCTGTGGCTTCCTCCTTTTCCGGTAGCACCGTGTTCCTTCTTCCTGGGCCTAGACTGGTGTCCGTGTAGTGATGAGTCGTTGTCCCCTTGCTTGGGTGTCTGGTTGCCATGGGGCGTTCCTTGTTTGTTCTTGTTGATCAGCCGGAATTTGCAGTTCCGGCTGCCTGTGTTGTGGCCCCCGTTGCAGACGATGCATACGGGTTGGCAGGTTGGCTGTTCTCCCTCAGGTGGAGGCGAGTGATTTTCTCCGCAGCGGCGGCAAAGGTTCGTTGTAGGTTTGTAGCAGACATCGGCCCGGTGTCCTACTCTCCTGCAGTTGTAGCATACCTCATGTTGCTCCCTGAAGGGGTGGACCCGAAAGACGCCGCACTGATAGATTACTTGGCTGGGTAGCTTCTTTCCAAAAAAGGTGATTTGTATTGTTCTGGATTTCCCGATCCTTCGGGCATCCACAACTTCTATTCTTTCGTTTCGGTTTCCGAAGCCTTGGCAAACCGCTTCGGGCGCGTCTCCCGCGTAGGCGTTGTAAATGACCCCTTTTACCGAGTCTTCGGGCGCCGCCACGTACGACGTTACGTTGTAGGTTTGATCTTGGAGGTTGTTTTTCAATATTGGCGTATGCAGCCGCCCGTTGACGATCAGGCGTGCATAGCGTAAAGGTGTTGTTGGCCGTATTGACTCTGATAATGTCTTCATTCTTCACCGTATCATACGGCAGCCTGGCCACCTCGCAGGCGCAGAAGAGTAGTAGTCCGGGCGCAAAGTCCCTCAGATTCCAACCTTGTGGTCGGCAGACGATTTTGTAGTCGTCGGTCGGTAAGCGCGGGAGAAGGGCTTTCTTGCTGAGTGCAAGTAGCTTCTTCCCGTTCTTTCGCGATGGAAAATTGGAATTAGACTTGCCTTGGCCGTGCTCCTGCGCAGGCTCGTCGTCGGTTGATGCGGGCCCTTTATTCTTCAGGCCTCGTTGTCGGTCGCGGTAACGAAGAATGGTTTCCCATTTTCCGGCCTCGAGCTCCGACGGTGATATTTTCTCGCCTTCCACGGCGTACTCCATCTGTGCGGGTCCCTGGGCGCTCAGTTCCCGGCGGAGAGGTGACGAGCTAGGTCGAGCTCGATGGCTAGGCCGGCAGTCAGCCGGCAATATGCCTAGGTGTCCGTAGATTGGCAAAATCCGGCTGCAGCAGGCACTGGACAATGGCCCGGATGTCGTCCAAAATATTCGAGCCCAAAGGCTGACTCTTTCTGCCGAAAAGTGGCTTCGAGGCGGGAGCCCATGCGAGACACGTCAGCACAGCTCCGTGGATTGGATTGGATCCTGAAGCAGACGAAACAGCCGGAACGGCATATTCAAAGGGCCCGCCCATCTTGCAACGCTCGCCTCGGCGCCTTGTCATAACGCTTTCCATTTAAGAAAACAGATGGCGCCACTGCCGCCCTTCAGCGAAAAAACGGCGTTTGCGGGTTTCGGTTCGCCGATCTCGACGCAGACAATCACGTTTTCGCATCATGCACGGCTCAACTAAGTAAGTACAGTGATAAAACTTGCTACGATACAAAAGTTACTATAATATGCAAGCTCTGTGAGCAGTTTCACCAGAAATGAACCAGCGGCTGAGGCAGAAATGTTTGAAAGTCTTCACGGTACAAATGACAATACTATGTATACACTCATGCTGAATGAAGATAAATAAGTACTAAATTCCATTTTCCATTCTTCTACCACTATAGAAGATGCAGACGAGAACGTTAAGAGCGCAGACGGCTTGTGGTGGTGGCGGTGGCCAGTCCCTTCTCGCGGGTGTGCGTCTGCTCAGATGAGGCCAACAAAAACAACGACGACGCACCGACAGTCCGCCGACCCCAATCCACCATCAAGGGTAGGTGCCTTTTTGTTTGAGGCCTACGGAAACGACGGCCATAATGAGCGACGTCAGGGAGGAACCTTCCCGACGGAAGAGGGTGCGGGACGTTCAACATCCCCGGGCGCGCCGTGAGCTTTTTCCGCCCGATCTCGGCCCGGGCAGCAGCCGTGGAGCTGGACAAGTTCTGCTCCCACACCTGGGCTTGTTCATGGGCGAGGGGATCCGCCGATCGGAGCGACTGAGAATAAAAAGAGAAAAGGCAGAAAGCATTCTTCCCGAAGCGGCCGAAGAAGGAGTGTGGCCAATTTCAGGAACAGCTACCTGTAGAGACTTTATGAAGTGCCTCCAGAGGTCATGGTCTATGAAAGAGGACACCATCGCCTCCGTCGGAAGCGGCTGAGGTGCATCCTCTGACAGTCTGCCGCCAATTAACACACAGTCCGCACGCCTCTACTTCCACGGAAGAGCACGCTGATGCCAGTTTTCAAGCCGAGCCACAGTAACAAAGACGCCGGTCTCCGAAGTGACTTGCGCAAAAAAAAAAAAGACAACTGTGGGAGCCCATGTATGCTGTTTTTAGACCCGAATTCGTGAAGGGGCCCGGAGGCCTGTGAGGTCGGCCCTGTGCCGTGCGGAGCGTGAAGTCGTTGCAGGACGTTCTAGAACTGCCGCCAACTGAGGCACAGCTCCAGGCAGGCTATGTGGCTTGACCGAGAAGTTCTGCGCGTGGACTGACTTGCATGGATTTTTTTTCTTTTCTTCAACCCTCGTGAACAGCACTGTGAAGCACTGGCCCATCGTATCCATGAAGGAGGGAACCTTCAACGTAACACAATAAAGAGATGAGACAGCACAAGAGTTGAGTTGTTTTGCCCCACGTTTGAATAGACGCGTTGAATTGCCTTCTTTTCTGCGGAATACAGATCTTCTCTGGAGTACAGTCGTGAGTAAAAAAGATTAGCATATATAATGACGGCACCGGAGTGTGAAAATCGCACTGCGCGGCTGGCGAGGCGCCTTGATTTTGCGAACACGCCTGGCACTTTTGCTATCGGCCTGCTAGTAACCGCAGCGCCAAACGTTGCTATCTGCCGCTCCTGTGGCACGTCACGCGTGCTAATCTTTTTTACTTGCAACTGTACCTATAAACATTGCTAGTGATAACACGGACGAAATGTAGTCAGTGATAGACATCATGCAATGCCGGCATTCCGTGTGACAGCACCGTTTTTATTTATTTATAGGTACATGCATATGACAGCAGGGAGTGGCAAAGTGGTTAAAAAAGATTTAACATATATTTCAGACTCTCTGAACGAAACAAAAACCATCAGACTGAATTTGAACCCCATTCGGCGTTAGGCGGTTACAGTCTAGTTTTCCTTGCTGCCGCGACATCACCGTTATACGTTGTTGCGCCCGGACAACCAGCCCGGATTCCAAAACTGCAAGATGCAAAATTTCTCCTGCGAACGCCCTTTGGACAAGCTCGCTACTGCTCTCAAGGCGACAGTGCCCTAACGCTCCCTTGACAAGCCAAGATGCTGCGCCGCCAGGCAGCAGCGTTCTGTGGAGAACCATCGGCGAGCGACATGTCCAAACGTGCAGCAAGGATAGGATAGGATACACTTTATTGCTCTAACAAGGTCTTTCGGTCAGACAGAGGTCTTCATATTCAAGCAGATGTCTCCCTCCGTCTTGTAGAGGTCGGCGCCCCTATTTCAGGGCACCGCTGAGTTTGGCCGCTCGCTGGGCATGGATGACCAATCCTCTTTGGAGGATTGGGTTGCCGCTCTCCCACTGCTCCGCACTCGGATTTTCTGAGCCATGGAATGCTTTATTTCTGTCACATTCCCAAGTAATATAATATAGGGTGGGTTTTGCACCTCACCATGGGAAGATGTCCCTGTATTGGTTCGGGAACATTTTGCTAAGGATGTGTAGATTGGGGAACGTTCCGGTTTGCAGCTTCCGCCAGTAAACTGCTTCTTGTTGATTTAATTTGTTGTGGGGAGGAGGATACTTTAGTCTCATCCCTATGTAATAATTTAGAATGTCGGAGTACGTCGGGATTACCCTCAAGAAGTCCTCCGGGTCTTCGTTCAAGAGTGCTCGGTTAGTGTACTCGCGAGCGACTCTATCGACCCTTTGGTTGCCTTTTATCTCGGTGTGTCCCGGCATCCAGAAAATGGTGTGTCTAATGTGATCTTTGGGTAGGCCTGCGCGGAGAAGGATTTGGAGCGCTTTATGACCTATTCTGCCGTTAATGTAGTTACGGCATGCCTCTTTCGGATCTGTGAGAATTTTTAAGGACTTATTAACGTGCAGCAAGTTGCTAGACAGCCAGGCGCCGGTTTCCCTTTCCCCCTGGAAGTCACCGCGCACGGTAAACTTGAAGCGGGTGGCCAGCGCGGACGTTGGTTGGACCTCTCGGACGACCGTCAAGTGCTGGCCTTGTATTGGGCCGTTTGAGTGACAGCCGTTTTTCGGGGCTTTATAAGCCCCAACGCTGCCGCCTGGGGAGACGCCGACCTACCGACCCACCGTAAGTCGAGTGCCGCTCATGAGTGGAATGAGATATGTGTGACATGTTGGAGTCTCGCCGGACGTCGCTGTGCGAGAACAGTCGCGCTTGCTGTTAGCTCTCGGCCCCCGTGCCAAATCTTGTCCTTTATAATGACTTGCACACAGTGTATAAAATCCCTTTTTGTTATTCTCACCGACGCCTGGCCCAGAGTCTTAGCTGCCGCCAAGAGAGCTGGCGGCGTTCTGTCACAAAATGGGTGGCGAGCGCAACGAGACCACCCCAAAGTCACAACAACGTGCAGTGTATCACTCTTACAGGCGCCACTGAAAGCCCCCCAGCGGCGGCCTCTTGAAACAGGGTCGAGGAACTTTTCTCTGGACTCCTCATCGAAATGCATGCGATTTCCCGCTTCTGCGGGTGCGTGCTATTTTTTGCCGAGGCAGCAGCCGAAAAGGAATTAAACTGTTCGATGGCGGGCATGCATCCGGCGTCGCAGTTATGTGGGCCAACCAAATCGGTGTACGCGGGATATGCTTGCCGCGGACAAATGTCACAAAGCCCAGATACAACGTGGAACTGATTGTGAGCACCTCGCCCAGTTTTGTTGTTCGAGATTAGTGTTTCTGTGCACGCGCTGCGCTTGAAAAATTTAACAGGTTCAATTTCTTTTCCCGTACTGCGCATAGTGTCTGCATTCCGTGCCCGATCGAGCGAACAGCGACAAAAGCGCTCATGAAAAGCGCCTCTTCGGCATACATGTAAAAGGGCGGATAACAGTCGCGGGAGAATGTTGAAGTCATGGGTATTGAGAATAAAGCGATCGGTGCAGCAGTATACGGCCTCAGTTACACTTTAGCAAACAAGTGTTGCTCCGTAATGCTTCTGAGGGCACCTGTGAACTGTAATGAACACAGGGGACTCGAGGGAGTGTACCACACTTAAGACTGAAATTAAAACACTAATAAAATGGTGAGGGATCAGCTCACCCACAAGAGGGCAGCAAAAGCGGTCCGTCGCCGTGGAATGCGCTCAAGCAAGCGGCACAAGTCGGCCAACGTAGACGTTCAAGCGACATGTGCAGAGGAACGGGCTCAATATAGTTTGCTGAGCAGAAGCTGTCGCCTGCGCCTTGTGGGACACCTGGCGTCTTTCCGTTGCTTTTGCACTGACGCCTTCCAGCATCCTGCGTTCTTCTCCTCTCACCCCATCTCCTGCCTGAGGCGATGGAGAGGTGGTTCAATGACCATTGACTGCCATGCGGCCACAACTGTGACCCAGCCTCCGAAGGGTCGGCACTCAACAAGGAGGACCCAGTGGCGTGGTTCTTCTACCGTCGCGTTCGCCTAGTGCTGGTCTGAGTCATCCAGAAGAGTTAGCAACAGACGACCAAATAAAAACGACGGTCGAGCAACATGGATGGTGCCCTGCGCATAGCTGTTGCTGGAATGGATGCGCCGGTAGCCAAGGCAGCTATGCTAATCTTGACCGCGGTTGAACCCGTGCTTGTTAGTATGAAGTAGCTGCCATATGTTATGACTTCGGGTCCACTGTCGCTGCTGGGCGTCGCACCACGACTGCAGCTCACTGCATCACCACGTTTTCATTTTTCACTGTTTGTCTTTTCCCCTTCCCTTTTCTGCAGCGTGCAGTAGCCGACCAAACACTGTTCTACCTCTCCACCCTTCCGCACATTATGAACCTCTCTCTTCAAAGAAAGAAAAGAAACGCGCCGCCGATTTGCCTGCGGTCAAGCAGCGACGACGAATCGCATCGGGTTTTTTTTTTTTTAAGGAGCATCCAATCATCGTCACCATTTAGCACAGCATAAAGCACACGACATGTTGTAGGATCACAACAGGCGCCAGGTTACGCTGGTAGGCCGTTAAAATGTAACTGCCAGTAGTGTGGTAAATGTGGCCCCCCAGTTTGCAGACATCAAACAGTTTTACTGGTGGCAACCAGTTACAGCATTCGCTTGCACCGAAAAAGCCGGCCGCTGTCGTCTGAATGCGGGAGGAGAGTGGCACGGACACCGGCCGGCCGGAGATGGAGGGTGTTTCACCTACGCTGTTGTGCAAATTTTAAAAAGAGAATTTTTGAGTTAGAAAAGCGCTTGTTTCGGCATAGTATTTTCAACGGTGTAGGGCACCATAATACAGCCAATACATCTAAGACGTGCCAAGTAGTAGGCTTGATATCTAATATTGAATAGTTGGCTTTTTAACTATTACTGTTTGTTTTCTTATATATCGAGAGGCGTGTAGCTCACCGTAAGTAATATTCATATCACTTTTTAGAATTTCGAGGACGCAGTATCCCTCAGCGCTGTGGACCAACAAATTTTGGCTATTTCGACAAGTTATGTGCCCTCGAGGAGCTGCTTTGCGTGCAAACATCTTGAAAGCGGGTGTATTTAGCGTGATGTTGGCAGAATTTGATGGCCCACGGCGCTGAGGGTAAGTGTGTTTTCGATATTCTAAAAACTGATCTGGATAGTGCTTGGGCTACACGGCTCTCGATAATTAAGGAGCCTAAAGGTAATAGTTAAAAAGTTAGCTATTCAATATTAGTTAACCAGCCTGCTAGTTAGCACAGTCACACTGTGTTCTGATGTAGTACACCGCTGACAATCCTAGGCCGAAAAAAGCGCTCTACTAACTCAAAAGGCCTTTTTTTTTGGCTAATTGTGTAAAGTCTTAGGTGAAACACCATGTATGTAATAAGGGAGTAATTAATCATTAGCAAGTAGAAATTCTAATACATTACTACGTTCGACTACATTAGCATGCAGTAGAATGTAGACGTTCAAGCGACAAGCGTATACAGGAACGGGCTCAATAGTCTGCTGTGGAGAAGACATCGCTTGCGAATTGCTGCAATCCTGGCAACCTACCGTTGCTTTTGCGCGGACGCTTCCTGCGTCCCGCGTTGTTCTCTCTTTCCTTCTCCTGCCTGGGGCGATGCAGAGGTGCTGGATGACCAGTCACTGTCATGACCACAGCAACGCCCCGGCCACCGAATGGCCAGCACTCAACAAGGAGGACCGAGCGGCGTGGTTATTCTACAGTCGCGTTCTTCGGCCGTATGTAGTAAGAGAGTAAGTAGTTATTTACTAGCATCCATTTTAGTGTAGCCATACAGCTACAAAGAAAATCTAAACAGCTATCACAGAAACTTCCTGGTTGAAGAAAAGTTTGTCCTGGTCTAGGGTGCAAACCCGGAAGCATCGTCTGTCCAGGCAACCGCTCTACCAACTGAGCTCTCGCTGCCGCGGATCCAAAATCGAGAATAGTTGTCACAGTCTCACACCGGGGCCTGTGAACACTATCCGGCCTGGGAAATATCCCCCTCTTTCTTCCCAAATTCTAAGACGGACGGCTGCTGATCCAACTCGCACAAAGGTAATCTGGGCTCCTGGCCACCAAGGTCTACGAGGAAATAGCGGCGTTTACATGACGGGGTTGAGTTGAAAACCGGTTACTGGGTTCATGTAAACACCGCGGAGTCGGGTCCGAGAGTAGAGGGGGCGGGTCGGATCGGGTCGAAGAGTCGGGTTAGTGGGAGGGCAGATGATAAATGCGAGCCTGTTTTTGGCTTGCGCCGTCGCGCCTCCGAGACAGCGGTATTGTTCCGCGATATTGGGGGATGCCACTGCCCTCCCTTTGCCTGCTCGACGCTTGATGTCGCTGCGGTTGAAATGGTCTCTACTCGCGAAAATCGAGTTCATTTAAGCGCGCATTCGTCGACATGGGCTGACCTTGCAACTCGATCCCCTGACTCGACCCTCCGCTGCCGGGTTCGTGTAACCGAGGCTAATGAGGCCGCTGATGCGGCCGCCCGAGCGCTTACACACCAGCCTCCTCATCCTAGCACCCCTGGCTCAGAAGCTCATCAACCGCTTCTGCGGTTAATATTATTCTCTATTAAGGATTACCTTAGCAAATACCTTGTAGGCAACGGACAGTAAGGTGATTACATTGGCAACTGTATAGATTTGTGCAGAACTCTTCGGCTACCTTAACTATCATGGTGGGTGGAACAGCGCGAACAGACGATAGACTAGAAGAGAAGACACAGACAAGCGCTGACTCGCAACTAATGATTTTATTAGGAGAACATACATCTTATATTAAAAAAAAAACACGTGATATATCAGGCACATAGCAATTGCATTGGCACTTTTCAATGGTTATCTCGCTGAATTCAATGGTTACATCATGAATTATCTAAAAAAGAAACCTCCTTATCAACAAGAATCAAGGAAGGCTGGCTCACACACTCCGCTTGTCTTTTCCGAATGAAATATGCCTCCATTATTTCCCTGGTTGTTTTTTCTTTATGGCGAAACAGAATCTTTGTTTTGGTGAATAGAAAGCGGCATTTTTTCTTTTTCTCCTGTTTGCCGCACTCTCGGCAGTGATCTTTCAGATGGGAATAACTTGAATCCGAGAGCGAATTCAAGTGTTCTCGCAACCGAATATTAATGCAACGGCCGGTTTGGCCTATGTAAACTTTCTTGCAAGAGAGTGGAAGCTCATAAACGACTGACCATGCGCAATCGACCAACCGTGACCTGTGCGCCACTTGGCAATGGAACGGGCTAGCTCTTTTTATATGTTCGTGGCGATTGCTAATGGCTCGGCATAGCCCACTCAACTTATACGGCGCCGAAAAAACAACGTCTACTTCGAAACGACCAGCCACATTTTTCAAATTGTGCGCTACGCTATCTTGTGTGCATATGGAATAACAGCTAGATTCTTATGTGACCTTTCATTTTTTGGTTTCAAAAATTCTGCCCTTACCAATCACAAAGGTTTTTCACACGTTGATGAAATAACAATGCCTGGAAAACCTGCGCTTTTTAGCCTACGTACTTGTGACAGCACACTATCTGTAACGCAATGGTGACATGAATGCTGAAGGCTAGAGCGAATGCAAGACATAGCAATTCCATTTTTTACAATCTTTGAGTGCCCGGATGAATAGTTTAAAACAGGTTTTTGGGAACTTGGTGAATACTCCCAACACACGTGGTCATTTTTGAAAAACAATTTGAGGCTTAAAAACTGGAGAGCATCGTTTGATGGAACCTCAAAAGTGAATGACAACCCCTTAGCATTCTCGCGAAAGAGCTTCAATATGTCCACTAGCCTCCTGCTGAAGTTTTCTTTCTCAACCGGCCCCAGAAAATCGTCTACAAATCTGAAAATGCATATCGCCAGTCCATCGATGTGTTTGTTAATAGCTCTATCAACTTGACCTAGGAAAATATTGCTTAATGTGGGCGCCACCTTCGATCCAATACATATGCCCTTTTTTTTTGGAAATACACTTCATCTCGCCACCCAACGTATGTGGACTTTAAATAAAACGACAATATTTCAAGAAAGGTCTCGACAGACACCCCGCATTGACCCATAAAACGCACTTCATCATTTTCTTCAGCGATGCACTTTTGACTGCTTTCAACATTCCTTTTTGAGGCAGAGAATAATATAGGTCTTCAATGTCGACACTGAAGCCTGAACACAATCCCGGATTGCTAAGCTTTAGGAACTGGGTCAACCTATCTGTCTTATCAACCACAAATGGATCGTTCACAGTTAACTTTGAAAGATGCTTTTGCAAGTAACTTGATACAGAGTATTGCCAAGTGCCTGCTTCAGAAACGATGGCTCTGAAAGGAATGTTGCTTTTATGAGTTTTTGCAGAGAAAAACAATCTAACTTATCACCTTTCATTTTCAGTGTAGTCGTCGCCAAAGACCCGAGATTACATTCGTTTAGCATTGAAACGGCCCGCTCTTTTACACCACTGCAATCCACATTAACTCGTTTTAAGCACTTCTCAACGGCTTCCAAAGCCTTTTCTGCATAGATGCCTTCTGGGGCTACAACAAAATGACCTTCCTTATCGGACAAAATAAGCCGCAATTTGCTGCATTCGAAAAACTCAACCAGGGCACGCAAGTCCTTACTCCTTCGTGACACTCCCGGTGAAGCTACCAGGGCGTTGACGCTCTCTTCGAATCTCGGGCGTGCTCCCTCGACGACCTTCCTGGAGATGCTCCTGGAGAGGGCCAACCTTTCCACCGGCGAAAATACAGGAGCATCTCCAGGAAAGTCGTCGAGGGAGCACGCCCGAGATTCCTAGAAGAGAGCGTCAACGCCCTGGTAGCTTCACCGGGAGCGTCACGAAGGAGTAAGGACTTGCATGCCCTGGTTGAGTTTTTCGAATGCAGCAAATTGCGGCTTAGTTGAGGGTTCGACGGAAACCCGTCTGGCGAGGGAAATTCAGCATATCCTTTTAAACAAACACTCGCCAAAGTCATAAAGGAAAAAAATAACCGTAAGAGAATTGACGTTTCGGCACCACTACGGGTGCCTTGTTCACAATGGGAAGAAAAACGAGACGGGCTGCTGCTTATGTAGGGAAAACGTTGCGTATCGTGCGGATGTATATCTCGGGTAGATTTCCCTGCGTCCTGTTAATCGCTTGGCTTGTCATTTGTATGTGAAGGGATTCCTTGAGCAGACGAGTAGATAATGATTTTTCTTTCTCAAGTATGCGCGTGGAATCCCAGTCAATCAAGTGGCCCGTGTTTTGCGGCTTATTTTGTCCGATAAGGAAGGTCATTTTGTTGTAGCCCCAGAAGGCATCTATGCAGAAAAGGCTTTGGAAGCCGTTGAGAAGTGCTTAAAACGAGTTAATGTGGATTGCAGTGGTGTAAAAGAGCTGGCCGTTTCAATGCTAAACGAATGTAATCTCGGGTCTTTGGCGACGACTACACTGAAAATGAAAGGTGATAAGTTAGATTGTTTTTCTCTGCAAAAACTCATAAAAGCAACATTCCTTTCAGAGCCATCGTTTCTGAAGCAGGCACTTGGCAATACTCTGTATCAAGTTACTTGCAAAAGCATCTTTCAAAGTTAACTGTGAACGATCCATTTGTGGTTGATAAGACAGATAGGTTGACCCAGTTCCTAAAGCTTAGCAATCCGGGATTGTGTTCAGGCTTCAGTGTCGACATTGAAGACCTATATTATTCTCTGCCTCAAAAAGGAATGTTGAAAGCAGTCAAAAAGTGCATCGCTGAAGAAAATGATGAAGTGCGTTTTATGGGTCAATGCGGGGTGTCTGTCGAGACCTTTCTTGAAATATTGTCGTTTTATTTAAAGTCCACATACGTTGGGTGGCGAGATGAAGTGTATTTCCAAAAAAAAAGGGCATATGTATTGGATCGAAGGTGGCGCCCACATTAAGCAATATTTTCCTAGGTCAAGTTGATAGAGCTATTAACAAACACATCGATGGACTGGCGATATGCATTTTCAGATTTGTAGACGATTTTCTGGGGCTGGTTGAGAAAGAAAACTTCAGCAGGAGGCTAGTGGACATATTGAAGCTCTTTCGCGAGAATGCTAAGGGGTTGTCATTCACTTTTGAGGTTCCATCAAACGATGCTCTCCAGTTTTTAAGCCTCAAATTGTTTTTCAAAAATGACCACGTGTGTTGGGAGTATTCACCAAATTCCCAAAAACCTGTTTTAAACTATTCATCCGGGCACTCAAAGATTGTAAAAAATGGAATTGCTATGTCTTGCATTCGCTCTAGCCTTCAGCATTCATGTCACCATTGCGTTACAGATAGTGTGCTGTCACAAGTACGTAGGCTAAAAAGCGCAGGTTTTCCTGACATTGTTATTTCATCAACTTGTGAAAAACTTTTGCGATTGGTAAGGGCAGAATTTGTGAAACCAAAAAATGAAAGGTCACTTAAGAATCTAGCTGTTATTCCATATGCACACAAGATAGCGCACAATTTGAAAAATGTGGCTGGTCGTTTCGAAGTAGACGTTGTTTTTTCGGCGCCGTATAAGTTGAGTGGGCTATGCCGAGCCATTAGCAATCGCCACGAACATATAAAAAGAGCTAGCCCGTTCCATTGCCAAGTGGCGCACAGGTCCCGGTTGGTCGATTGCGCATGGTCAGTCGTTTATGAGCTTCCATTCTCTTGCAAGAAAGTTTACATAGGATAAACCGGCCGTTGCATTAATATACGGTTGCGGGAACACTTGAATTCGCTCTCGGATTCAAGTTATTCCCATTTGAAAGATCACTGCCGAGAGTGCGGAAAACTGGAGAAAAAGAAAAAATGCCGCCCCCTGGTCACCAAAACAAAGATTTTGTTTCGCCATAGAGAAAAAACAACCAGGGAAATAATGAAGGCATATTTCATTCAGAAAAGACAAGCGGAGTGTGTGAGCCAGCCTTCCTTGATTCTTGTTGATAAGGAGGTTTCTTTTTTAGATAATTCATGATGTAACCATTGAATTCAGCGAGATAAGCATTGAAAAGTGCATATGCGATTGCTATGTGCCTGACATATCACGTGTTCTTTTTAATGTAAAATGTATGTTCTTCTTAATAAAATCATTAGTTGCGAGTCAGCGCTTGTCTGTGTCTTCTCTTCTAGTCTATCGTCTGTTCGCGCTGTTCCACCCACCATGAACTGTTACCAACTAGCCCAACTTTCCATCCTTCTTCAGTGTACCTTAACTATCTTGTCCATATTGCTAATGACGTTGCCCTCTTTGCCTCTTAATGCACATATCCGGTTTTTCACGCACGTATTTAGTTTCCTCTTCACCGCTTTTAGGCTACCTCCGTTCTCTAGAGCATGTTCCTTTCGCTCCATATTAAGGTTTCTTATGTCGGCTACCTTGAGCTTATTTATTAACTTTGATAGCTCTGCTAGTTCTATTCCGTCTGCAGCGTTAGACGCCTAAATGCTTTGGTGTTTATTAATCACATATTTCGACTCCTGAAATAGCTTGCCGGTATCCTGTCGATCCATCCTACAGTCTATTTCTACGGCGCTCTCTGTAATGATAGCCGTGAGATTATCGTTCATTGTTTGAACATTAAGATTGTCTTCCTCAGTCAAAGCTGAATATGTTCTGCAGCGAGATCCTGGATTCTTCTACTTTCCCTCTTACCGCCAACAAGTTAATGGGCTTCCGCTTCACTAGTTTCTTCCGTTCCCTCTTTAAATCTAAGCTAATTCGAGACTTCACCATTCTGTGGTTGCTACAACGCACCTTTCCGAGGACCTCCACATCCTGCACGATGCCAGGGTGAGCGCCTAGTACGAAATCTATTTCATTTTTAGTACCACCATTGGGGTTTTACACGTCCACTTCCTATTCTCTGGTTTGCGTAAGAAGGTATCCATAATTCATATATTACATCTATCCGCGAACTCTACTAATAACTCACCCCTGGTATTCCTGGAACATATGCCATAGTCGCCTACCACCTGGTATCCAGCCTGCATGCTTCTTGCTCTACCTCTACACCATTGCTGCCATCCTTGTCCCCAGTAGTTTCGCATTAAAAAATCATCTGGTCCGATCTTAAAAAAAGTAAAGAACACCGTCGAGATTATCACACCTTTCGGAAGATTTAGCCGAAAACATTCTAGGAGTCAAAACAAGCGAAACTGCTATTAAAGTGTTACGGCCAAAAAAAGAGCATAACTATCAAAAGCTGACGTCGCTGGAGAAAATGGAAACGCGTCGAATCTGCTATATCACCTGTAAGGGGTGCCGCTCCTCTTCACAGCTCTTGCTGCAGCAAAGACAGCTTGGAAGGGGTTCATTTGGAAAAACGTTGCTTTGGTTCGCAGTCATTTTCGCACTAGTTTTAGTATCCGTAACGTAAGCGAAAATCCACACTGTCCGCTACTCAGAAACGCAGATTCAGAGAGATTGCAGATAAACAAGTGGAGCGCAACTACCCGCATAAAAGCCACCTCGAAGCAAATCAAGATGGAACAGCACACAAATATCTCCTACACGAACGCTCTACTTTCCCGGAGCGGGGCAAGTGTTACCGCTGTCGTCGACAGAAACTACGGTCTCATCACGCCGGTCACTGAACGTGACCTCAACACAAGCGCACGTCTGAAGGGAAGGGTAATCGCGCGTGTGATAGAACGCCACTTGCTACGCTTCCAAACGATTCACCTACAGAGCCGCATCTACACCGATTCACAAACCACATACTAATCAGCAAAGAACTCGGAGCAACACCGCAATAATTATCACTGCCTTTGACTACGCTACAGAACCATGGAAACGCCCATAATAACGCTGCGTTCATTTCGGCACAGCTCACCTGAGATGGCCGTGCGTGGCTGGGGTTGAAGAGTTCCGAATATAAGCTCCAGGAATAATCTGCACATATACATTTCAGCAGTAACCGTAACCGACGACAAATATGTTACATGAATACATGAAGACAGCAATTACGAAGGAGTTATAACCAGCTGGTCTTGCATTCATCTCCACGACCCTGTGAGAGAATACACTTAGAGACTCGTTTTACGGGCAGCAGCCTCGGCTGCAAACACTGTAAATAAAACATCCAAACGCATATACAAGTGTAATGCTGGAAATTCGCGGATTCTTATAAATGTGCTTGCATGCAGACTCTCCACGGCAATATCACATGAATCAATGGAACGCTGATTCTTACGGCTGCAATGGCGTGACATAAAATAGAAAGGTAAAAAGAGAGATGCATCTCACCATTCAGCAGAAGACATGACCTCAGACTGTTAATCGCTGCGAGATGCGCGCCCGGGAGGAGATGATGGAACACCGAACACGCCCGGAGAATCGGCCATTCTTCACCACGTTGTTTTTTTAATGAAAAAATTGTAACGCGCACCTTGTCTACTGCTCTTTTCATACAGTATACTCATGCTGAATGATGACAAAATAAGTACTACATTAAACGGCACGAATGAAGGCAACTTTTATTTTTCATCCATTTGCCATTCTTCTGCCACTATAGAAGATGCAGAAGAGGACGTTCAGAGCGCAGACACCTTGTAGCGGTGGCCAATCCCTTCTCGTGGGTGTGTGTCTGCTCAGAGGAGGCCAATAAAAAACAAAAACAACGACGGCGCACCGGCTGGACTCAGCACTGCGCCGACCCCAATCCACCATCATGGGTAGGTGCCTTTTATGCGAAGCATAATAGGGACACTACTTAGCTCAACCATAGCCCAACCTGGCGCGGCCGCGACCACCAAGGCTAACTCCCGCTCCTCCCGCTAGGGGCGCTGCAGCCGGGCACGTGGTCTGACGTCACGCCAGCTGTGGAGAAACAGGGCTCAACTCGCGCGGTCGCCGCGCGGCCGCGACCACCAAGGCTAACTCCCGCTCCTCCAGGAGATTGCTAAACAACGAAGAGACTAGCCTGACTTACGGGCAGGCGATACCGAATCCCTTTCACAAATCTATTATGCTTCGCATCCTAGGCTTAACCTTAGCTAAGCCAGGCCATTTTTTTGTTTGAGGCCTACGGAAACGACGGCCATAATGAGCGACGTCAGGGAGGAACCTTCCCGACGGAAGAGGGTGCGGGACGTTCAACATCCCCGAGCGCGCCGTGAGCTTTTTCCGCCCGATCTCGGCCCGGGCAGCAGCCGTGGAGCTGGACAAGTTCTGCTCCCACACCTGGGCTTGTTCATGGACGAGGGGATCCGCCGATCGGAGCGACTGCGAATAAAAAGAGCAAAGGCAGAAAGCATTCTTCCCGAAGCGGCCGAAGAAGGAGTGTGGCCAATTTCAGGAACAGCTACCTGTAGAGACTTTATGAAGTGCCTCCAGAGGCCATGGCCTATGAAAGAGGACACCATCGCCTCCGTCGGAAGCGGCTGAGGTGCATCCTCTGACAGTCTGCCGCCAATTAACACACAGTCCGCACGCCTCTACTTCCACGGAAGAGCACGCTGATGCCAGTTTTCAAGCCGAGCCACAGTAACAAAGACGCCGGTCTCCGAAGTGACTGTCGCAAAAAAAAAAGATAACTGTAGGAGCCCATGTATGCTGTTTTAGACCTGAATTCGTGAAGGGGCCCGGAGGCCTGTGAGGTCGGCCCTGTGCCGTGCGGAGCGTGAAGTCGTTGCAGGACGTTCTAGAACTGCCGCCAACTGAGGCACAGCTCCAGGCAGGCTAAGTGGCTTGACCGAGAAGTTCTGCGCGTGGACTGACTTGCATGGATTTTTTTCTCTTCTTCAACCCTTGTGAACAGCACTGTGAAGCACTGGCCCATCGTACCCATGAAGGAGGAGACCTTCAACGTACGCGAAAAGGCTAGTGCTGCGCGTGTTACTCCCTTAGAGTTGCAAAGCGGCGAGTACGGGACAGAATAAAAAAAAAAACGAGACAGCACAAGGGCCGAGTTCTCTCGCCTCACGTTTGAATTCACTTGTTTTCTGTGGAATACAAATATTCTCTGGAGTACCTATAAACGTTGCTGGTGATAACACGGACGAAATGTAGTCAGTGATAGACATCTTGCAATGCCAGCTTTCCGTGTGACAGCACCGGTATTGTTGATTTATTAATAGCTATAGGTACATACATATGACAGCAAGGGGTTACATATATTATATTTCAGACTCTCTGAGCGAGACAGAAAGCGTCAACAGACTGAATTTGAACCACATTCGGCCCAGGCGGTTAGTCTATTTCTCCTTGCGGCCGCGACATCACCGTTATACGTCCCGTGCATCACTCATACAGGCGCCACTGATAGCCCCCCAGCGGCGGCCTCTGGAAATAGGGTCGGGGCCCTTTCGCTGGCCTCCTCATCGCAATGCATGCGAGTTGCCGCTTCTGCGGGTGCGTGCTAACTGTTTTTGCCGAGGCAGCAGCCGAAAAGGAATTAAACTGTTCGATGGCGGGCATGCATCCGGCGTCGCAGGTATGTGGGCCAACCAAATCGGTGTACGCGCGATATGCTTGTCGTGGACAAATGTCACAAAGCCCGGCTACAACGTGGAATTCATTGTGAGCACCTCGCCCAGTTTTGTTGTTAGAGATTAGTGCCTATGTGTACGTGCTACGCTTGAAAAATCCAACAGGTTTAATTTGTTTTCTTGGACTGCGCATGGTGCCTGCCTCGCATGCCCAATCGAGCAGGCAGCGACAAAAGCGCTCACGAAAAGCGCCTCTTTGGCAGACTTGTAAAAGGGCGGATAGCTGTGGCGGGAGAGTATGTATGGAAGCCATGACCACCGAAAATAAAGGCGATCGGTGCACCAGTATACGGCCTCAGTGACATTCTCGCAAAATACTTAAGGAAAGGAAATGCGCAAAAAAAAATACACGGACGAGAAGAGCACAAGGACGGGCGCGTACTTGCGACTGACTTTATTCAGAAATAACACATATTTATACCTTTATACCTGCCAAATCAATGCCTAAATCGCACATGCCAGCAACCTTTTTTTTCTTTTTTGTACAGTTTTATTGATACATCGCTTACGCAGTTATCACCTGAACCCTCAATGAAAATAGCCTCTGCCAGCTCACGTGCTGTCTGGTCACGAGTGCGATTCAAAATTTTGGTTCAAGCCAGCAAAGGTCTGCATGGCTTACCAGGCGTAGCCAAAGAGCATGCGCCGCAATGTAAGGGCAAATGGGGCCTTTACCCGTTCTTCATCGAAAGCTGATGCTCCCCCAGTCGTTGGCTTATTATTATTTTATACAACGGCCGGTTTGGCCTATGTGTACTTTTCCGCATGTCAGGGGGATCTCATACACAACCCCCAGCGAACACCTGCCAAACTGAGTGTCGTGACGCATCGTGCATTCTCGCACCGTGAGTACTACCAACTGGCATTGATATTATTTACGGTTGGCTACAGGCATTTCGATGAAAAAAACTAACAGTAATAGTTAGAAAGTTTAGTTATGTAACGCTTAATGACTACGATTCCCCCGTAACTGAAGTAACATCAGGTGTCCCGCAAAGATCGGTACTAGGCCCACTTCTGTATACATTAATGATTTGGTTGTTGTTTTTTTTCTAGCATACACTAATACGCGGATGACTGAGTTCTATATCGCGAAGTGCTGAAGACGACAAGCACTGTCTTTAGTCTGATGTAAATAACATCACTCGTTGGCGCAATAAATGGCATATGCAACTAAACCCTCGCAAGTGCACTTGAATGAAAATTTCCAAACAAAATAATACTCCATCTGTGTACACCATCGATCATATTCCGACTGAACCCGTAACATCATACCGGTACTTGGGTATACTTATATCTCCGTCACTAGCATGGAAACTGTACATAGAACTAATTATTAGTAGTGCTAATCACATGTTAGGCTATTTACGCCGAAATTGTAGCAACGCCCCCCTCTCTTTAAAATTACTACTTTATAGAACACTTGTGATTCCCAAATTGGAATATGCCGCCCCCCTTTGGGACCCTCACCCGGTCACACTTTGGGCTGCACTAGGAACGGTTAAAAATAACGCAGTTAGTTTTATCCTTTCTAATTTTAACCGGACCACGAGTGTTACAGCTATGAAATCTAATCTTTCCTTACCTTGTCTCGCGCAGCGTAGAAAAGTTTTACGCCCATGCCTTTTTCACAAATATTTATCACCAGGCACTGCACACGCGTCTTATTACTACACCTACCTATCGCTCTTTTCGTGTCGACCATCAATACAAGACTGGATCCATTTTTTTGTCATACGAACATTTTTTTATTTTCTTTTATTCCTCGCTCATAGAAAGAGTGGAACCACCTACAGGACTATGCTATGTCGTTTATCGTCAGTCTCTGATGAGGCTAATGTATGACACCACTAGTTATTTTTGCGTCATCATTTCTTCGCATTTTGTTTTCCAATGCTGTTATCGTTCACTTTTATGCGTTACTTTTTTGCTGTTGTTTCTGTGCTTTATTTTTTTCACTTTCTTGAAATGTTGTATTAACTTACATTTCACCTACTCAGTTTTGCTGCTTTTGAGCTTTTGTTGTGGTTGTTCCCCCCCTCCCCTCTGTAATGCCTCGGCGTTTGCGGGTGTTGAAAATAAATAAATAAGTAAATAAATAAATAGATAAACTACTCAATATTAGTTAACCAGCCTACTAGTTAGCACGTCTTAGCTGTATTCTGATACTCTATGCCGCTAGCGATACAAAGCCGGAAAAGGCACTGTTCTATAACTCAAAAGCGTATTTTTAAAATTTTCAGTATTACATCTCAGGTGAAACACCCGGTATAATACAAGTTACAGCGCAAGAGTGCAGCCAAGTATAAAGCAAGAGCCGCTCCTCATGTTGAGAAAAACAAAAAACGGCCGTGGCTTAGCTTGGTTAAGGCTGGTGATTGCTTCGCAAAGGAAGAAATTATGAGTTTGCCCGACAGACTCACTGTCGGGCAAACTCATAATTTCTTCCTTTGCTTCTGCTGTTTCCACAGAGGAGGTTGCACGTTGTCGCCGAACTGCATACTGGGCACGCCGCTTAGAAAGTCGTTCTTATTCCGTCTCCGTAGCTCGCTGATGCTTCCTCTTTGCATTCTGCCGAGCTGCGTTGTTCGTAGGCACCATCGTAACATCTGGCTGTATGACTGCCTTGGCGAGAGGAGCGGAGCTGTTTTATACAGCTGGTGTGACGTCACTCTGACCGTAGCGCCCCTGGTGAGAGGATCGGGAGTTAGGCCGCCGTTGGTGGCTACCGCCTCGCCTCGCGACGTCACTCTAGGTCACGTGGTGTGACGTCACGCAGCGAGGTCACGCTAAAGGTCAATGGTGCCTACCACCGCCTCACCACGGAACGGGCTGAAGTGCGACCTAAAGTAGCATTGCTTCGCAATAAAAAAAAAACAGTACATACGATACCTCTGGCGAATCATGGGACACTACACGAACTAGTGCCGTTACCAACAATGAGTGGCGGAGACGCGTGTGCAGTCACAACAAGCAACAGGACAGTGGTTGCGTCGGCTTACGTATCACCAGGCAGATCACATGTGGACGTGACACAATTTTTCCTTCACCACTCCGAACTTACCGTCCGAAAACTTGCCGCTTGTAGCCACTGGTGACTTTAATGTTAGCATACTTCAGTGCACATGGTTAATCGCATTTGTGATCACAGAGCTTTCACTGCCCCTGCCTTCTGGCTCTACCTGAGCAACGACGAGGAAGCCGTCTTGTGTAGACATTATTCTCAGAAAGAAAATACATATTAACGTCGGCTGTGTTGGCTTTGCTCTGCATTCCAGCGACCATCAGAGAATGCCATATGTACTTGAACACGCACGCCTAATGGCACACACATTATACAAGGTAATAAAGCACTTGCATATTATTTTTGCAGCGGGTGCACACGCAGGAAACGGACTTGATGAAAACGGTGTCAAAACGCATTAGCCCGGGTGTCGCCAGCACACTCATTCGCGAGTATAGGGCGAGGGATTCTCTTACTTTTTTTGTCCCCATCCTCAAGAGTTCTGGCTACATTCGCTAAAATAGGACGTCATACAACAATTTGTTTTATACAAACAGCAACCCAGTTTTGGCCGCGTAAAAAAGTTCGCGAAACAAAAGAGATTGACAAACATTATCAAATGCGGAGAACGCAGATTCAAACAAGGCCAAAAATGGGAAAGGGCATGCCACTTGTGCATTCAGCAGTAGGCATACACGTACAGCAACATTCTAGAGCATCGGGAAATATCGTAAATTATGAGTGTTAGCCCGCTGTACACATTGCACATTACCTTGTACAAAAAAAATTTAGAGAATGTTTGCTACTTTGGAATCGTTGCGAAAGCACGGATTTGTGCTACGTAAAGAAGACGCCGATGAGCGGGCAGTGCCGCCGGACGGAGCGCTCGCGCTTCTCCAGCATACAATCGGCAAGAGACGATTTTGCTAGACACTCCGGATTAGTACTTTAATTCGCACTAAAATTTGTACACCGGTCACTTGTTTTCGATAAAATGTAAATAGCTCGTGTGATACAACTATAAGCGGGTGTACACGCTCTGCAAAATGAAAAATCACATGAAACTAAAGCGCGTTAATGTGCAATTAGATAACCTTTATAAAGATGAAAATTCAGCATTATCAATGACAGAAGCTGAGCAACTCATGAAAAGAAAATAAATAGCGAGTCCTTGTGACCAGCCGTCACTTTAATTTGACTTCAGAGAGACTTGGTGATAACGCTGACAGCTTAACACTTCACTGCCTCCACCGGTAGCATCCTTCAACAACTACAGCAACAACTAGAAGACAGAAAGCCCGAGAAGTTTCTCGCGCATCTTCAGTGATTTAAAAACTGATTAATCTGAACTAATTAATTCAATCAGCAAAGCTTAAACAATCTCAGTTTGCTCCATACGCAACCACTAATACTGCTTTAATTTCAATCCCTTTAGCTGGCACACCCTTTTCTTCTTTCCTCTTTGCCATGGACGGCGTGGTGCGCTGGAGAGAAAGTATTACACCGCGCTTCGGCGGATTGCATCCGCCGTACCCGCGGAAGTTTTAGGAGGCATCTTTCGAGCCACACGTGATGGCCAGAAGGCAAGCAGTTGTCTCCGCGCGTCACGTCCGCCGCCGCGTTGTGCAGGGAGCGCTCAAGTGCCGAGCAGGCCGCGCGACGTCTGCTCGGCGTTCTCGGCCGCGACGACGGCAGAGCTCTGCTGCCATGCACCTCCGACATGCACAGCCGGTGGCGCCGGCTTAACGCTTACGGTACTCGCGAAATTTAATGGGCGTCCCTCGCACATAGAATGGACCGACTAATTGGCCGCGTCACTTTCGTCACAGGTAAGCCCTTGGACGGCTTTTATTTGCGTTATTCTTGCGAACTAGTGCGTTGCACAGGTTCCGGGTGGCTTGCGCGGACTTTCAGCGGATTGCATGCACGGAGCAAACACACCGCAGGTCGCGCACCCCTGCCCTTTAACATGAACAACAGCCAGTGAAAATGGTAATCACAGAACTTCTCTGTCGGAGAACGCAGAGGCTACGGTGATACTTGCACGAGTGCAAAGGGTTAAAAGGAAATACTTGCCACGGACTTTGCTTCAGTAATAAGATACCGAACTCTGTTTTTAACACAAAGTCTACCAATACGGTGTTTAGCAAATACATCCTCGAAAGACAATGGGTATTTAACACGTGGCTGCATAATAGATGGACACGACCTGGTGAATCAGCTAAGATTACACTGCGAACTGCAGTGAACCCGGCTTCAGCTCCATCAAGAGCCCTAGAGTGGTGAACACGCGAGTATTTGCTCCGCGGAAAACTCAGAAGCTTAGTTGATTCAGTACAAAACTTGTGCGCATGATCTGAAAGCCCGTCCAGTGATCTTGCTAGCCCCAATTCGACCTGTAAAATGACTTGTGCTGTGTTCACAGCAAGATCACAGCATAGGAAATGATCTCCGCTAGACGCAGACTTCTACGTCTCACAGCCGCGAAGGTGAGCGTACACAGCACTTTGGTCATGGAGGAGTCAGGGGGCGACGACCGAAACAGGGCACAGTTCTAGCTTACAAAGCATGCACTGAGCTTTGCCCTGAACAGCACGGTGTGTGCCGCTATATGGTGCATACAAGTATACCGCAAATCACTGCAGACGTCAATAAAGGCGGCAGAAAGCTGCATTCGGCTGCTCAGTCAAGGTTGCTGCAAACAATAGCCGTCGGGACGGCCGTGCAAAAAAAAAAAGCTTCACATTCTCATTTCGACGTGGAAGGCGTCCATAATGAGCTGATAAAAAAAAACGCGGACTACAGATAACTGATATCATAGAGCTTGAAAACTGAACGCAAGTGTAAACGTCACTATGCGAAAATCTGAATTCCAGCGCTCTGGTTGCTCTGGCTTTGTAACCTTGGATTACTGAAGTGAAATCAGTCAATCTATCAATGATTAGCACAGCCTTGTAGTTTAGGCGCCGAAATGATGTGCATTCCCCCGAATAGGGGAATTCAAAAATGTCAGAGCCCATTTTGGCTCTTGCATTTACGAATCACAAGAGCCAAAATGAGTGCGACTAAAAATGCTGATAAATACAAGCACTTTCTGTGACGGCGTGAAGGAGAAGCACAGAAACAACTTTATCGTATGCCAGCATTAAGAAGCATAGAATGACGTCAGCAATATTTGGGATGAGTCTGAGGCAAAAATGTTACGCAAGTACACTAACCGGCAGTTCACTAGGAACGTTTTATACGTATACGCAGTACAAGACACGGAAACAGTGGCAAGATGCTCGCGACACAGGAACTGAATCCTGGTTTCGAAGGACACTTGTAATTTCTTTTGGCTTTAATTAACACAACAAAACGCATGCACGAGGCTATCAGAAAAAAAGAAATTGGGGAAAGCATTACGCACCAAATATCCGAACGAATTCCTTTGTCGGATGCTGTTCGCCGCAGTGCTGAATCTCAACGCAACAGGATCGGACACGTGGTAGCATTGCGTACATGGAAGCTCTACAATAACCTGAAGTTAATGGTCACTAATTTCAGACAACAGCGCCAGCTCCTCGACAACCTTTATGGACAAGAAATTGTGCCCCTTGCACTTTATTTTGCGGAACGCGCAAGCTACTATTGTGGGAGCTGTAGCAGGAAAACAGAAGGAATTTTTCCTGCTGCACACATTTGATATCCAACGATATACTTGCGCCACTAAATCGCTGGCATTTCTTCCTATGAACACTGAACGGACAACAACGATGATAAAAAGGCGACTGCTCGGCGTTCACCGCGTGTCACGCGATATAATGCAGCATTGATAAGAATGTGACCTTTTCCCGCCAAATGGAGAACATGGTTCGCTCCCGCACTCAGTCATTCGTTTTGGAATTATGGGACAGCACGAACTGCGGAGGCACAGGTGCCTTGCACATCCTCGCGACTTCCACTCGTTGTGGTCCCTAAACCAGTTACCATAACCTCAGAATTACAGCAAAGAAAACGAGAAATGGCGCAAATGTTGCAGCGGATTTTTTTTTTCCCTCCTAACTTTCATTGAAATATCGTAAGACGATCAAATCTTACATTCCCCTGTAAAGAATGAAGCGCCGACACAACATGCGTTAGTTTTCGGCAAGGTCAGGTCTATACATTTCAAGATTCGCAGCGTCCGTACGCAAAGACTTAGCTTGTTTACCTCGATTGACGCACGCAAGGCCGCAACCTGGCTGGAGTCTTCTGACGGCGCGAACGGCCCCATAGCGAGTGGGGGCCACTCACTTATACCAGATTTCTGCTCTAGTTCACTCTAAGCACTCGTTTGACGGGAAAGGTGAAACGTGAGGAGCACCTGGTCACGCGCATACGCTATTCAGAGACGCCAGTAGCACTGATGCCAGCCGAGACGACACAAGCACTTCAACCTCTCGTGCAGTCAAGAAATGACGATTAAATACCGAGCACGTGCAACGGACTGCAGTGGTTGGTTTGCTGCCCGTCTTACATACAAACTACGTTGCATCCCGGGCCCTGTGCCCCTGCGCGCACGCGCGCATTATCGCTAACCAGAAAACACGTCGACAAACTGGGCGCGGTCATGCTGTTGTGGGAGAAGCTACCGCCCGGGGAGAAGAAAGAATGGTGGCATGCGCTGAATATATCGCCGTCCGTTGCTCCTAACTTACGCAGCATGCTGCGCGAAAGATAGAGCCGCAGCGTTACCGACGCAGCTGCTTGTCGCAGGGGCGCTGCCGGCAGCTGCCAAAGGACCCATTGTGTCCGTGCTCCCGGAATCGCGCCGGTTGTTGGCTGCGTAAAGGCCATACGTGCGCCCGGACTGCGCGTAGCAGCCACAATGCTGGAAGGCACCGATGAGTCGGAGGGCGCCTCCCGCAGTAGCAGCGTGTTCAGAGTGGTGCACGCAAAGCTCAGAAATAAAGAAACGAAACTTGCGTCAGAAACAACAGCCTCGCATTGCAAGGAAGCCGAAAGCCGACGAGACGCTGCCGTGACAGACACTCGGATTTATGTAGACTTTATCGACGTACAGCCCTGTACAGATCGCTCGAGTGGCGTTCTGCTGAGGAAACGAAGTGATGTTTTATGGCAGCTGCTGAGTTTTCACGACAATTTTTGCATTCGAGTACAGCCGTATAAACATAGAAGCAATAAAGACGCAGGCACTGGACCCCTAACAAAGTAGGTGTGCTAAAATTTCGATTTATTTGTCCTTCAGCAAAATGGTTCCACGTCGGTACGTATCGGACAACATCATTTGCAAGATAGCACAGAACCTGTGAAATGAAGTGGCGAGAAACAAGCGACAGCTTCCATTCTTCAGCTATTTGTACTGAGCACCTTAAGTGAGAGATAAATCGTTATGCGACACACAGTGCAATAATGAAGACGGATTTACATAACACCACAGGAGAAGCGCTGCGGTTTCACTTAGGGCCGTCAATGCGCTGTGTGCACCGTAATAAATCGGAACCAATCGCCACATCTAGCTTCGTTACTTCAACATTTAAATCGGCTGGTATGTAGAAAGTGGTGATCTATGCCACAGTCACCACATTTGCAGTACCTTGGGTTCAGGTATGTTGATAGAAACCAAACAACTGCCATCCGCAAAAAGAGAGAAAAAAAAAAGAGTTCAGGCGATGTGTTAATACATGATTATGGGAATCATCCACTCAGGAGCACAAAAAAAATCCTACATGCGCTTCTTTTTTTTTTTGGTGATCACAAGAAGCGCGCAATTGTTGCGTTGTGATGTGATGAAATATAGTATGTTCCGGCTAAAAAGCGTCCAAGCGTTAGCAGCTTAAAGGGATTATCCGGTTATTCCGTACACAATAACAATTTTAACAAGTAGTGCACACAGCATTCGCTTGTGCAAAAAGCAATCCTAACATACGGTTTCAGATTTGAATAAAATAAAACGAGAGAGAAAAACTTATACATTATTGATTACTTATTAATGAGCAAGAAAAGAAAAACTGTACGCCGGTGGCTGCCACCTTAATAATGGTCAGCAGTTGTGGAAGGAGGAGAGATGAAAACAGAAAGGGACAGAGAGAAAAGAAAACGCTACAGCTCCGGAAACGCGCCAACTGCCATCAAAAGGCGAAGAAGCGCCCATCTATAGACGGGTGGGACACAACGCCACCTGAAGCAGATCATTCACCCTAGACAAGAGCAACCGGGTAGCAAGTTTAATAAAGTGGCTACAGTCGTACTGCGGTTGGCAGGGCGCAGCGAACGTAGTGCACCTAAAAGCATCAGGTGTTCTCTGATGCTCGGCAGCCGCGGCACAATCTGAGCCGACACCTCTCAATTTACTGACTCATATTTGTCACCAGGTCGTAGTATGTGAAATCTGAAGCGTTACGATCTAACGAGACATATTTTTGCTCACTTGACACCGGTAGACATTCGCTGGGAAAAGGTGCAGCAACGCAGCGGGTCTAGGCAGTCAATTCGACGGAAAGGCAGACAGCGCCACTTCCCGGCGGTAGCGGCGTTGGTGCCACTTTTGTACATGCAACGGATAATCCTTTTAGCGTTCGCACCTATACAAAAGGACTGTTGTTCGCGTTCAGTGTTGCACTTTGCGTTTACTAAAGGCAACGATTTACACAGTACTACTTGCAGCAGCGTCGCCAGCGTTAGCAACCTGTGATGAGGCGGAGGCTGTCAGCGGACTCCAGCAATGCAAGGACCAGATCCACCAGATAGACAAAAACACATTTAACGCTTCCAACGCCGACCACAAAGAGCAACTCTGTTGGTAAGCGCATGTTGCTTTTATCCAAACGAGTCTTGTACGACGGTCGCCCCGAAAGTAGTAGTAGTAGTAGTAGTGGTTTATTTAAAATAACATAAAAGGAAGGTAAAAGATTTTTTGCTAGCCCCGGCATCTGCCATCACGTGCGGCGGCACCTGAGCTGGGGCAGCGGAAAGAAAGGATAGCAGACAGGTGGGAGAAATGAAATAAAAGAGGTGAGGGGACAGAAGAAAGACATGGGGGGAGGTAAATAGTACACTACGTAAAATAAATATACACTGCATAAAAACATTAAAAGTGAACACTATAAATGCAAAATAAATATACTATATACATTATTTACACAAAGAGTCAAAACCGAAAGTAGTGCCTATTAATTTTTTGGGAAAACCCAAATGATAGTCAGCTAAACGACACTTCTTCGCGGTGCATGTTAAAAGCTGCAGCACCACATTTTTCGGCAGAGTCTGCACCGTGGCCCTTGAGCCCAAGGTCGCGGGATCGAACCCCGCCGTGATGCAAAAAACGCCCTGTGCGCTGTGCGACGTTAGTGCACGCTAAAGACACAACGTGGTCTAAATTCACTCAGAGCCCTCCACTACGGCCCTCCGTAGTCCTCGTCCACACTGGTTAAAAACTGAAGTTGGCCTGTATCGATAAATTTCCTGACTCTAGCGACAAAGTCGCTACTATAATTGAAAACGGAGCTTTTACAAGCTAGAAAAGGGCCCACAGATAAAATACAGGTTTCGCCATCACCGGGCCGATATCGAAAGCATAGTGCGGTGCATAGAGTCAGTTTTTCTCTGCGCGGATCCCAGAGGTAGGCTGCATCGTTATCCAGGGGTTTCGCCAGGATTTGAAATTTGGGGGGGGCGGGGGGTGGGGTGAGGATAGGGGAGTAGCCGAAGTCTCTTTCATTTTTTTTTTTTGTGTCTTGATGTGTCGCGGACTAGCAACGCTTATGACTTCATCACACAAGACAAAGACTGCAAACAATTACTTCACTTTACAGAGTAGCTAATGTCATATTTATGAGCAGACAAAACTATATAAAGAAAAAGGACTACATAAAATGAGCCGATAAACTACGTGGCAGCACGATTACTGGCATTATATGTACAGAAAGGGAAGAAAAAGAAATCAAGGCTGTTCCACACTGCTCGCGAAACGCAGATGCGGAAAACGCCGCAAAAAACACGCGCACCTGTGCACTAAAGATAACAGATCAACACACCAAGAAGTGGAATTCATGCTCAACACTGTGCATACACTTTGCAGGTACTCGTATACCGGAGCTTTGATATCAGCCACACGATTTTAATGACACTGACACATCTAGGTATCAATTTACGGCTGCCACACGCAGTTGGTTAAATATGTACAAGCACGGGCACTTGACACATCCCGACCATTCACTCAATAACTACAAACTAGTAAAAGAAACATAAACAAAGACATGAGGATTTATATATTTCCTACTAATAAAATAAATAAACTGCCACAATTACATGGCGCATTCTCAACTACATTCCGAGCAGTTACATCGTTACGAATTAAGGGGGTGTCTTCAGAAAAACAAAGGGGTGTGTATACCCCCATTTCCGTTCCCCGGGGGTGCGTGTAGTAAAATGACTGCCGTCATTCACTTTAAAAACGTGATCACGGGGTAGTAGACGTCACTAGTTTGAATCGAGTGGCGGGAAAATTAAATGTAATCTCATCAGCAAAAAAGGCAAATATTGCTGCCGGACAGACAAACACCAACAGAGTCATTTTTACTGAGAACAAAATTGGGTGGAGTTGTCTTCAGTGACCGTTTAAGGCCACCATACCATACCATACCGGTGGCAGAGTGGTTACGGCGCTCGGCTGCTAGCCCATAAAACGCGGGTTCGATCCCGGCCGCGGCGGTCGAATTTCGATGGAGGCGAAATTCTAGAGGCCCGTGTACTGTGCGATGTCAGTGCACGTTAAAGAACCCCAGGTGGTCGAAATTTCCGCAGCCCTTCACTACGGTGTCTCCCATAGCCTGAGTCGCTTTGGGACGTTAAACCCCCATAAAACCAAACCATACCATACCATACCATACCATACCATACCATACCATACCATACCATACCATAGCAGATAGCACATTTGCCAGCGAGGAACAAGAGCCTTGCCGCGCTGGAAAAAGGATGCACCAACGAGGGTGATCCACTGGTTCACAACACGCATGACGGCACTGCTGCCAAAATAAAATGTTCTCCACGTAGTCCTTCCGTTATTACACCAAAGGGACGGTAGCCACGAGTGCCGAATTCGATTTGTAACGTCGTCAAGGCAGTCAATCCTAGATTTCCAATGAGCTACAAGATCTTCCAACTATTACGGCGCCAAATGAGTGGCGAGAGAAGACTTTCCATTTTTTAAGGCCTGACTGTCGGAATTCGGGCCTTTAGCTCCGTAGAGGTTGCAATTGTTAAGTCTGTTGACAGTCTCCCCGGGTCAGAATTAATACAAAGGATCACCCCTTTGGTGACCCAAATGACAACACACATCAGCGTTCCCGTTTCAGGGCTGCATCTTGGAACTCCTTTGCGATGTCTATAGATAGTTCAGATGTCGCGCATGTACGAACAGTCGTTCTGACCCAGGCTCACCATTTTTTGTTACCGGTAAAGCTGACGACTATAAAACTCTTACAGTTAGCCTCTTTTTAGTTCAATATACAGTGTGTTTCAGCTAAGGCTTTCCACAATTTTAAAAAATGGGCGTTTAGAGTTAGCAGAGCGTTTTTTTCGGCATAGCATTGTCAGTGGTGTAGCACATCAGAATACCGCTAAGACGCGCTCACTAGCAGGTCAGCAAGGCTGAGGAAAAGCAGTCTTAGAAAAACAAATTCTTGTCTGCAGAATATTCAAAGAGAAACTCGCTTTATTTTCTTTTCAAGCTCATTGCGAGGCGAATTTTTTTCTGTACATTCTTCTGTTTATTCTGATCAGAGCTTTGTTTCTGAGAAAGTCGATTTTAAAGCTTTCCATTTTTTTACCGCATCTGCAGCTGTAAATTTCTACTGCCAAGCCACGTTTGCTATGTCAAAAACAACACTCGCCACCCGGTACATGCTCCAGGTCGGCTGAACAAAAAAAAAATGTCAAGGTTGTTTCCGACCACTTCCAGACATTTTGTGCTCAGCGCCTCACTGTTTGCAGTCCGTAGTTCAACAATATAGCCCTGCAGACAGCGTACAAGTTTTTTCCACTAACATCTCTGACAAAAATGTTGCCACTCACTCCAATATGTTTCGGTCCCCCTTTCTGGTGCTCAGTGCAACGAAGAGAGGAAGCTTTGAGAAATATGCGATATGCAACTTTAGTAGCAAGCTGCACAGCACCAAAATTTGCAGAAGCGCGCGGATGCGTGCTCAGCCGCTAGCACGATTCTATAAACAGCGCGAAGGAACCCGACGAAGAACGAGCCAAACAGGACACATCCAATTCAGCGCTGTCCTGCAGCACCTTTATTCCTTTGCCTGGCTTCTTCGAGCTGTTTCTATTATCACACAACTTAATCACCTCGGCGAGCTAACCTTGCTACTCAAACCACTGCTACCATCACCCGACGCACAGCGGCTGAGCGACACTCGTAGTAAAGTGGTCCTCCATTATACCGACAGTGCAGCGAGTTCCGAACTGATGGTCCCGTTAGATCGAGCTTCCAACGCCATTTCTTTCAATACGCCATGAACAACGTATGCTGACATACTCACTGATATATGGATACTGCCGCTTTTTGTCATATTTTTGTGAAACCAACGTAGACGCTTCGCGAACCGATTCCGCTCGAATATTGTTACGTCGTCCAAAGCACACACTCAAAAAGCAGCCACAATGCTGTTAGTGATAGTTTCCAGCGCGCTTTCTGCAAATTCTGCGGACACACGCCAGCAAGTGCTGCCACAGGTCAAGGATTTTACCAAGCGCACTGAACGTGCACAGAATGTCTCTCTGCGACTATAGGTATAACGCTGTAAGAACTCTTACATCTTCCTTACTTGAATTGCCATCGTCCCCATGCCTGTAAATAGCAGTGCAGCAGATTTAAAACAAACTTCCGCACTGCAGAATACCGACGTTCTGCGCTGACAGAAGCGAGGTTTTCATCACAGAACTAGTGCAAAAAAAAAAAAAAACAGGCGCAATGCTTGGCAACTGACCGCTGCCGCTTTTCTCTCTCGTTCCGTTCGTAGCAAATGCAAAACTTGCCCAATGTTATTTCAGCCGGATACAACTGGGAACGCAGCGGAAAAAGCCCTTGAAGGAGCTCCCCCCAACAAATGGCGCCGGCCTGTTGCCATGACATAGCGGTCGGCGGCCTTGCACCTGCTAGGACTGACGTCATGACAATAGGCTGACGACATTGGTTGGAGGGAGCATTTGCCGCTGCGTTCTTGAGTTGTATCAGACTATAAAGCAGTGCGGAACGCCTACCGTGGACGTTGTTTGCTGTCTTCTCGTAAGAGATACCCATCCGAGGGTGTTTCTCAGATGCTCGATGCAGGCGAAACGCAAAAGGCGCCGGAGTGCTGTGCGATATCACTGGACGTTTAAAGATTCTCAGGTGGTCGAAATTACTCCGCAGCCCTCAACTACGACACCTGTTCTTACAGCGCAACTGAAGAGGTTTTAGAATTCGATTAGTTTCAACGAGCAAAATGTGTGAAACTCGCACGTAAAGCAAGCGAAACCTTTTTGCGCTAGCATTTGAAATGGTGACCTAATCGCCGACAAAAGCGGCGTCGACGTTCAGGCTCCTCTGCAGTGTACAGCGACAGGCAGAGGGCGCAAAAATGACGTCACGTACGGCGGCGCTAAGTTTCCAGCGATGAGGCGGCTGTTTCAATAAACAAAACGAATGCTGTCGAAGGTGAAGGAGGAGGAGGGACTGTAATGGAACAGGAGAGCTCTGCCTGGTTGTCGGCCTGGCATGCTACTCCAGGGTCGAAGGTGAAGCTCACGAAGCATTGCTTGGCGACGTCGGAATGCACACAGCGGCATGTAGCGGACATCTAAAGTTTCGGCAACAATGATGTCACGACAAGTTTCCCCGCACTCCTCCAAAGCAGTGTGAGAAGTCTGACTATCGTCGCGGTTTTAATCTGTGATTACGTCACTATTTTAAACGCTAGCGCAAAACTACTTTGCATGCTTCGCCTAGAAGCTTCATAGATTCGAAGTCTTGAATAACCTCGAATTCTCAAAAACCATTGCATCTTCCCTTTAATTCTCTCACTCCCTCCTCTATCCTTTCCTCAAAACCGTGTTATTAGACATGCTGGTCAAGACGCACTCGGAACGCTCGGTTTCGAATGGCATTAAGAAATTCGACAACAAAAACAAAACCAGACAGACAAGCCCTCTTGTCCAAAGGTTGGTTAGCTCCCCCTGGCTCTTGTTCATTTGGCTTTGTGTTGTCAAGAATCCCACCTTCCCTCTACTGTTCAGAAATTATCTTCAGGAAAAATAGCAGCTACGGCCCGAGTCGCCTTTTCAAAATGTCCACAGGGTGTTCCTAGATACTCCACGTCCAGGGTGCCCCAGCTAACGTGGGCAAAGGGTTGCAAAAGAAGCAAACTGCACCGATCGAGTACACTGCAGCTGAGACACAAACTAGAAGAGCGTAGTTGGCGGAAACCGCTGGATACCCGGAAAAGTTTCCAAAAGAAACTAGCAGAACGCCGACACCATAACTGGCTCAATTTATGGAACTACAGCTTTATCTTTTTTCCTCGCGAAAATCCGGACGTCAAAAGAATCCGGCCTCTCGTGCGCGCAGGCAGCGGCTGCGCGAGGTACGACCAGTACGGGAGCGCTGTCACGCGTGGGATGTTCCAAATACGCGGATTGGTGCGGAGAGCCTACCTGGCGGCATACCTCAGTGGAGCCCTGGACCAGGGGCCCCAACCCTGTTAAGACGGGCTGCAATAACTCATCGGAAGATGAAGAAGACAGCCCGCGACCGCTAATAACACATTTTAATATCAAATATAAAGTTTTTCCTCCTCCTCCAAATGCGCGCCCTTTCCACAAGCATATAAACTTCGTGCATTTTTTTTACTTTACAACGCGGAGTGAAAATCGCGCATTTTCTGATTTATACTGAGGCTCTGCAATCTTTTCACTGTTCCTTTTCGACAGTTTGGAAGTTCGAACGGTTTAAATCGGCATTAAATATCCTGCACGCTCTCCGCTTAGCGACAACCAACAAAGCTCTAACTTCCTTGAACCCCTGGCTCACGTTAGCTAGGTCACCTTTACGAAAGCAAAAGTATTTTCTATGAAGACACAATTGGAATAGTGTTGCCATCATGAAAACAATTTTCAACAGAAGCTTGCACCAGCTTGTAGAGCTGAGTACAACAAACATAATAAGTCATATATACAAAAAAAAACTGTTAGTCGATCTTCAGTGGATAGCTTGAATGCGTTCGCCCTTTCGGTTGCTGCTGATACTGATGTAGCTAATGCGCATATATGCGGTGGTAATTCTCTACACTCATATGTCGTTGGGAGTCCTCATACCACTCCTGGCACAGTGGTACAGCGGTTAAAGGACTAGAGATCGCTAATTTTAGTAGCTTGGATTTATGGGGCTTAAAGGCGGCTCTGAATAAAGTTGCGGTATGCTTAGGATGTTAAGGACGACGCTTCACAAATATCCTCCAGCAAGAATGTTTTTTTATTGCGTTTTTTAGAAACTGTTATCTGTAGTCAAAATTTGAATTTACGCGTCTTTGCGCCTCTCTCTCGACACTTTTTGCAACATGAAATGTCGATGCTTCTCGGCCGGCCTCATCCACTCGGTCCCTTCGCCGGCTGCCGATGCGCGCGGGAGGAGGGGGCGGAGCTTCCGGCCGTGGCTATTCCATTCCATTCCAAAAAACTTTTATTTCCATCAGAAATGGAGACCCCCTACTCCCTACCCCTGGCGCGCAGGCCTAGGGGCAGGGGCCGGGGCCTCCGCGACTAGATGCAGGCAAAGAGTTGCTGTCTCTTCGCGGCCTCTACCGCCAGATGGATGGCTTTCCTCTGCATGGCGGGGTCCGCGCTTTGCAAAAGGGTCTCCCAGGCTTCTCTACTATTTATTCCTTCATTGACCCCTGGGGAGTGTGTGCATTGCCAGATTATGTGGTCGAGGGTCCCCCTCTCCCCGCATTCCTTACATTTATCGTCTATGCCTTCGTCTTTCAGGACGTGTGATGCCCATACCGGATTTATGTAGTTTCCTGCTTGTAATCTGCGCCAAGTTGTTGCCTCTCTGTTTCCGAGCTCTTTGTCCGGTGGAGGGACAGTTCTTCGCTGTAATCTTTTCTATTATCTCCGTGTATGTCTGTAGTCTCTCGTCAAGCTCCTTGCAATCGGGCGGCTCTGCTCTTGCCCGGAGGTAGAGATCTCGGGCTAAGAGGTGCGCCGCCTCGTTGCCTGGAACTGACGCGTGAGCTGGTGCCCATATGAGGCTAAGTTTTCTATCAATTTTCCTTCCAACTAGTATTCGCACCGCTTCTGGTGCTACTCTGCCCCTTCCGTAATTGTGGATGGCTGTTTTGCTGTCGCTTATTATGTAACTTGCCTTGGTGCCTACGCAAGCAAGCGCTATTGCTACTTCTTCCGCTACCTCTGGATTGCGGCTGCGTATTGTTGCTGCCGAGATTGCTTTAACTTGGCCAACTACTACCGAGGCTACTGCTGCTCCCAGTTTGCCGCTCGTCGCATCTGTGTATGCCACTGTCTCGCTGTTTACTTCGCTGAAGCGTTTGACTAGTGCTTCAGCTCTTTTTTCCCTCCTTTCCTTATTGGCTATGGTACCTACGTGACGTCAGGAAGAGACCTCACGCCGAGCCAATGACAGCCCTCCGCTGCTGACGTAACGAGCGCTGCATGACGCGTTGCGCGCGGATTCGGGCGAAAGCTCGGCACCGCAGGTCGCCGCGAGGCGTGGAAGCGCGAATTAAAAAATTATATTCTAAACTATCGGTTCGCTTTTTAGGTGCTATACGTGGCATGCGCTATACACAGCATGAACACTCGGTGGTCTGTACTCTATATAATGCAAGCGTATTATAACCAACCTCAAACACCCTTTTCAGGAATGCTTTAATGCCCCAAATCACTCAGGCTATGTATGGGGACGCTGTGGTGGAGGGCACCAGAAAATTTGGGTGCTATACACAGCACGAACACTCGGTGGTCTGTACTCTATATAATGCAAGCGTATTATAACCAACCTCAAACACCCTTTCCAGGGACGCTTTAATGCCCCAAATCACTCAGGCTATGTATGGGGACGCTGTGGTGGAGGGCTCCAGAAAATTTCGACCTTCTAGATTTCAACGTATTGACATTGCACGGGCCTCTAGCATTTCGCCACCATCGAAGTGCGACCGCTACAGCTGGGATTGAACCCGCATCTTTCGAGTCAGCACGCGAGCACCATAACCACTCAGCCACCACAGCGGCTAATTTTAATAGCGTATTTTCTTCTTTCAAATGATGAGTTTCGAATTAGAATACATGGATCACTGCATGGTATTCGCCTACGACCGCCAAAACAGTTTGTAACTTAATATCTTCTTTCATGCTGTTTCGGTTTCGTCAACCGAACGATGGCTGCAATGTGTAGTTGGCCCTTCGGTCACATGAGGCATGAAAAAACTGCAATATAAACGCTGACACGTAGGTTTAATTCGCAACACTTTGGCCAGCTTGCTTCACGAGCTGGAATGACAACAGACGACATATTAGCAGTTATAGTGCAATTTTTTTTCAGGCCTCACGTGACCCAACGACAAAGACCAACTACACATCACAGCCGTCTTCGGTTCATGAAACAGAAACAGTGTCAAAAAGAAATTATATTATTTAATGGTCAAAGGCAAACTGATGTCCAACGCATCATATGAAGGAAAACACACAAACAGAATTTTTGGAGCCCATAGTCTTTTAAGCGATGTGCCAAACAGCCACCGGTGGGGCTTGCCAGACCCAGGTAGCTCTCCCGGAGCAACATCTCGTGACCAGCCATTAACTGTAACCACCATACTGCAACAATAGGCAGATTGTGATGACATTACAAGGTACACAGACGTCACAAGTGATGGAGGTCGCCATTTCGGCTTTCACAGACCCTTTTAATGCTCACGTATTAATAATTTTGTCATACACAACTGCCCAGCCCGCAGTCGCTGCACCTCCAGGTTAAAAGCAACGCATCTTATCTTCCCAGCAGCGCCGTGGCCCAGTTCGAAGACTGCATCCGCACAGCGATACGTCACGCTGGCTGCCATCACGAGGTGGATTTCTTGGTAACCCTGCTGATGTCTAAGGCACGAGACATGCTGGGACATATCTACGATGCCAACTGCTGGTACGACTGCAAAAAAGCCGTTGCCAGTATGCTCAGCGCTTCTGCCGGGCTTGTAGCGCTGGCATTGGTGGCACTTTTGGGGACATGAAGCAACCTTGATGGCAGCAGTTACCGTGGCGAGACTTTAACATGGCCCCACGATCGGATCGCAGAGTGCCTGCAGGACTTCTGAAGTGTGCTCGCAAGGACGCTCATCTCTCCTACGTTCTTTTAGTGATCGTAGCAAACGCTTCATCAAAGCAGCCAGCCATCCACATGAATGTTTTGAGAGCATTCCCCAAAGGCTTGGCAGATGCATAGCTGAAAACCTATACAAATGCCCAGCGCGAACACATTAAAAATGTCATTCTATGGCATCCATTTAGCTCGCAAACTAAAATGCCCAACTTAGACATTGCTTTACCCCCCTACTACATCTGCTTTTGCATTCGAAAACGCAGAATATTAGTCAGCTGCGCAGCACGACTGTTGTTTTGCAGTCAGAACACAAAACCTTCATGGCCTTTGCTTCACTGGTCAAAGTCAGCATATATAAATGTACTCGTCTGTACTTCATAATGAAAGGTCTTCAACAGAGATATGCTTATTCATGTATGATATTTCAGCCCCTATAAAGCACAAGGCTCTGGGCAAAACATCGTACATGTTCCTTTCCCATGTTCAATGTTATTAAGTGCATTAATGTGTGTTCTGTGATTGTGATGTCTATAAAACTTAAATGATTACAGCAATTCCCAGTAGAAAAACAAATCTCAATATGTTGCTCATATTATATAGCATGCTACATCTTCTTTCGGTGTCAGGACATGTAGGAAGCTCCACCTGTAATAAAACCACAGATTGCTACATCTCTGTCCTTGAAGCCGAAAGCAACCAAGCTACTTAATGCATTCTAATAGTATTTTCTCTGCTGAATAACTATCTTACTGATGTCACATGTATGGTAAATAAAATATTGCCAAACCACCAGCCAAGCACAAAATGACATCCACCATGCCAGGGTTTTTAAGCACATTGTACCACTATCCTGTCTTCTGGGAACTGTGACACAGAGGTAAGGAATGAGCTTAGGTACAGTTCATCTGCAGTTTTCTCTTGGCTAATTGACGCAAATCTTATCATACTTTGTTGTACCATGACCAATTTTCGTTTTCATCAGCCTGAACACTTTGTTGCAGGATACAAAGAATTCTGCAGTCACATGCATGGTGTCAGCATTCAGAGGCAAATAGTCGCACTCTATTGCTTCCCTCCCTCGCTCTCTGAAATCGCTTTTGATCTCCCTCCCATATGTCACACAGACTTTTTGCTGTATTCTACCATACTCCTTTGTTTGCTTTCAGCACATGTTAATACAGTAAAACCTCGTTATTTCAGATTTCAAGGGGCTGCAAAATTTCAAAATTACCCGAAGGTCGAATTATCGAATAGCCCGCACAAAAACTGCCAAATCCCATCTGCAGCAGAATTTATTCGGGAAAAAACTAGCAGCAACTACAATTTTTCAAAGTTCTGTTAAATGATTTACTGCGTGCACTGTCCAAAGCGTCAATGCAAACTACTCCAATATGGTAGGGCCTTAGTGGCCTCCTCCACAGTGCTGTATGTGCGGAAACTTCCGTGCACAGTAAAAGGCACATGAAGAGGCTGCAGTTTCAGTGCAGTGGATGAACAGAAAACCGCGTGAACGGAAGCGACGGAAATATGCACTGGCGCAGTAACGGTGAAAACTCTTTTGAAAAAAGAAAAAGAAACGAAGATAAGTATATGGGGTTTAACGTCCTGAAGTGACATAGGGGCTAAAAGGGGAGCCGTAGTGGCGGGCTCCAGATTACTTTTACAACCACCTCAAGTTCTTTAAAATGCACTGGCATCTCACAGCACGTGGGCATTTTGCAGTTCTCTCCATTGAAATGTGGCCGCTGCAGCCAGGTTCGATTTCACAACCTTGGGATCAGCAGCCGAACGCCAAAGCCACTGAACCCACCACGACAGGTAAAAAATTGTAGCCTCTGTTGCCATCGAGAGTAGATGTAAGCATGAAATGCTTTGCGGTACTGTCATAGCACGGTCCAAGAAGTGCTTATAGTGCTAGCCACATTCCTGAAATGGGTCTTGTCCAGGTCATGCCACACCACACCACACCACACCACAGCACACCACATCACAAAGTAGTTCTGCCGTCTGTCTTGTTGAAGCACAGAACAAGCCAGAGAGATACGTGCTCACAAGCCAACTACACAAGCATGTAAACTTACAGTGCCTCAACTTAAAATGAACCTCGTTTCAGGGTCTCAAAGCTGCCAAACACAACGATATCTGCGGAGCCACTCACGCTTGAGCAACCTCGCTCTTTTATGGACACCATGCATCTGTTCATGGTTAAGCCACAATTTGAGGTGCCCACAAGCGCAACCTTTCATTCGAATCACTTCCACACCGGCGCGCGTCACGGCTTGTGAGCGATGAGATGGAAACACTACTGTGCACGCTGCTGCTGACAGCTTGACCTTTGCCGCGATAACAGAGGCTTCAAAGGCCCGCATGGGGCCCTTCCACTTGCGGCGCGCCAGTTACTTTAGCGTGCACCAAGATGAAAACCACTCAGACGAATGTCGTTGAAAGTTTGCTTCACATTCTCCCTGAGGTTCGCTATGGTTCCCGGGCCATATGTTTGTCCCGAGTTTTCCGCCAACAGAAGCTAAAATATTTCATGCTTCAATGAAATTCAGAGCGACATGCCAATCAAGCCTCGAAAAGGCGCGTAGCTCAGAAAATGAATCTATGCGACTGGACTATTTTTTCGGACTAGTGACGACAAATGAATCTATGCGACTGGACTATTTTTTCGGACTAGTGACGACAAACGGAAGGGCCCCGTCATGCCTGCCGTTGCGTGCACTCGGGAGTTGCACAGGCAACATACAAGTCAGGTTTGAGGAATGGCATAAGTACAATCACTTTCCGCCACCAGCTATACCTAAAGATGCCCACGTCTCGGGAGCCCGTCCAAATAAACCCGTACAAACCCAGCAGTGTCCGCATTAAGAGGTGCCCGATGCCAGATTTAAACCCCTGCCACACTGCAAGATTCAATGTCTTTCGAATTGAATGGCAATCGATGCACTGAACATCATTCCATCTCTTTCGGTGCCATACAGTAAAAAATAAATTCGCAGATGATAGCAATGACTATCACTGTGAAAAATTTGTATCATTAAGGAATATCAGTATGCGTAAAAGGCATTTGAAATTGCTGTTAGTATTTTTAAAGTGGGCGAAAACATTTGCGTGCAGTATTATAGGTTTCAAGAAACACAGAGCTAAAAATGATCGAAGGTCATGGGTAAGGCCGTGCTTCATGCTTGGCAGCTGCCGTTTGCCGCTGCTGAGACCGAGAGTAATGGCTATCCACGACAGCCTTCAGTGCAAATAATTTCACACCGACCACCCATTCCCCTTCCCTAAACCCTATTGCTAATAAATAATAATAATAAGCAGAACTCAAAAAAATAAAACTTCTGACTTTGACAGAGTGCACATTCATTTTTGCACTGTTTGTGTACGCTGCATATATGGTGTTCAGAATATACATTTGGTTTGAGATCTATTATGAATTAGTTCTCCAAACTCATTGAATGGCGAATGAAGTTCGAAACTAATGACATTACACGTTCCTGTGCAGCAGCCAATTAATGACATTACATGCTAATAACATTTAATTTGTATGACATTAAATTTGCTAGCGTGACAGAGTTATTACATGGGTGTTTGGGCGGGACTGTGTTGGCAGTCTGAATTATCAGGATTTTCGAATTAACGAGGTTTTGCTCAGTCAGGTTTCTAAGTTCTTGTAAGGAGTAGCGCCAATAAAGCAGATTTCTTATGCCTCTCCATTTTCGTTCACTAATATGAAATACTGCGTCCACTCCTGACCTAAGAACCTTGCCTGGACAGCTGGCTTGATAAAGCCTGGCAACATATTTCAAGCTGTCATCAGTACAAGCATGATTTTGATGTGAAACCTGAACAACAAACAGCTATACCATTCTTGGCAGCAATGGAGTTACAAGAAAAAAGGAACAAAAGTTTCTCAGCCCTTGATCTAAGAAGCTCTAGAGAATCGGGAACCATTCCAATGACTGCAGAATTCTGGGCAAATCAGAGTTCATTTCTGCTTTTGGTAACACACCTTCTTACAATAGTCAAGCCCTCATGCTAAATCAAATAAATTATATCTATGCTGAGCTTACCAGCTGATGTGGTGAAGCATTGCTATTGCAACTAAAACCACATAACCTTGCATTATCTATTGAGTCTTTGTAGTCAAGTTGATTGTTGAAATGGGTCAAGCACATAGTCATGCCACTTCATTGGCAGTGTGAATGCATGCTAGACGTTGTGCTGCATGATTCAGGTTATTACATTTTGCCAAATTTTCCTCTCGGGACTTTGCCATCAGGAATAACTAACCTAAGGAACATCCTAATCAGGAATAATCTAAGGTATAGTGACGACAAAGTCTAAATAAAAGTGATAAAAATCGTTAGCGTTACAACATAGCAGGAAGCCAAAAAAAGTAGTAACTAGACTAATAAGATCACTTGACAAACACAGCCCATGATGTTCCTGCAAAATCAATCTACTGTGCACACAAACACCCTGTCATAAAAATATGTAGGGCCCTCGACACACTTTTTGCATTGCCACCATGGCTTCACTGTGTACAGTCGTGTTGTTTCTCTTTTATGTTGCCATGCAGAACCTTCAGTATCTTTGCTGCAGCACAAATGACTCTGCGCCTTATTTACAAACTCATTTTACAATGAAGCAGGCCTGGAGATGTGGTTTATAAGCAGTATTGCCCACATGCTGAGAATGCTATGACCCAGCTGTTCAGCAGGCATTTGCGGTGGGGTACAAGCAGAAACTCACAACCATGGCATGGGAGTGGCATATATGTGTGCATTGTATGTTTGTTTATGAACAGAGTACTAGTTTTGATTATTTCACAAAAGAAGTCAATGCTTCCGGGAAACCATTTTTAATCATGACATATCTGATGAGGTCTATAGTTACGTTATTTCTACTACAATGTGGAAAACTGGCACTCAACCCACTTCAGTGAAAAAAAAAAAGAAAACCTCATTTCAAAAGCTTAGCAAATTTACAAAATTTTACATTATATACATGCAAACATTTCTCCTATTTCAGGAATGAAATCGCTCAGAGTTTCATGTTATAATCATCCAAATACACAAATACAATCTGGAAAAAAGTTTGGCAAGAAACTATTTCACAAAGCATGGATATAAAATACAAAATAAGTAACTGCACCGTTTCCAAGCCTCTTAAATCAAAAGGCTGGCAAATGGCATGTTAGTACAAAATTTTATAGTTTGAAGAAGCTTCATTGAAGCCATTTGAATCCTATTCATCATACTTGAGAAAAACTGGTTGTAGCAAAGCCTGGAACAATGTTAGTTACCTGAATTGGTAACAGAGTGATGCTTCTAAGCATCCACAGGACCATGGGCAATTACCACACAGATGGCAGTTGTGGGAAGGAGCTATCTCTGTTAGGATGTGAGGCAGTTTTAGTATAGTGTATGCACGCTTACGTACACTAAATGCATGCAGTTTGCAGAATGTTTCGTTGTTTGTCACATCTGCTCTTTTAGCTCTGCACATGCAAATGAGGACACAATGATAGATGGATGGATGGATGGAAGGTAGGAGCATCTCCTTTGAAACGGGGTGGTGGTAGTTTCCACCATGCTCGGCTTTTATTTTCTTTATCTTTGTTTAGCTATGCTGTAAAATAGATTCGCCATTTTCATTAAATGCGTTTTCCTACTCCTCTAGCCTTATATCACCTCTGCTTTTGAGCCACCAATCTTCTAACCGCTAACGTCCACCGCAGATTTATTTACATGACCATTGTTATCCCTAAACCCTAGGGCCTCAGGAAGAGTGACTATGCCTGCATCAACATCCAGATGGATACCATCACATTTGAGTATGAGGTGTTCAATCGTTTCTACATATTTACCACACATAGCAAATGTTCATCTTCTTCGTTAAATTTCTTTTGGTAGCTACGCGTCCTAAGACACCCTGACCTAACTTCAAAGAGTACGGCACAGCCTATTGAGTTATCATAGAATGCTTCCTTCCTGATCTGCCTTTTCCGGTATCGATATAGTTCTACACTATGTTTCTTTTCCATTGAATTAATCAAATTTTTATGCTCCGCATTTTTAGCCTGTCGTTTAATGCTCTTTCCTTCTCCATTTTCAAGTCTCGCATACTTACTGGTTAGCTTCCTAGTTCTCTTCCGCCCCTGTGAGTCAACGCTCTTTGTGTACAAGTATTCAAATACCTTAGCTTCCCACCTGTTATCGTCCAATTTCCTCAAGCGTTCTTCATATAGTATTTTACTCCGAGCTTCCCGTGCTTCGAAAGATGCCCCGCCCATATCCCCCTGCACTGCCTCATTTGTGGTTTTGCCGCAAGCACCTAGTGCTAATCCTCCAACAGGTCTCTGATTTACATCTAATCTCGTCTGAACTTCTGCCCTTAAGCACAGAACCACATTTCTGAAAGTAAGCCTCGGCACCATTATTCCTTTCCAAATATCTCTCAGTACTTCATATTTGTTGTATCCCCATAATGCTCTATGTTTCACTATACCAGCATCGTTCTGCCCTTTTGCCATTATAGACTGCTTGCACTTTTCTGTGCGTACCTGCCCTTCGTCTACCCATACTCCAAGATATTTGTATTCGGCCACTCTGGGTATTTCATGGCCAAATAACTCCAACCTAGTGGCACCATCTGGTGTTCAGAACAGAAACCATTTTTGTCAAACCACGATCAGGCTCGAGTAGCAGCGGCGGCACGTGCTTTGTATGGCCTGCGCGCTGGGGGTGTTTCCTGTCTGCCTCCGCAGCATGATCGTGGCACTGCGACCCTACCGCTCCTCAGCCGGCGGACTGGACGCTTGCATGTGAAATGCTGCGGCGCGTGGGTGCTTTCGCTCGCTGACCGCGCTTCTGAAGCACTGCAAACTATTTTCAATCTATTTAGGCTAGTATATACTCAATCCGCAGGCCTGCACATGCCTTGCGTATTGATGTATTCGAGTTGCATATTGTTTGTTTATGAGCAAAGGTGATGTGAATTTGTACCGTATCGTAATATTCTGCCGCATGTCTCAACTATACCCCATTTTATGGTCGCAACAGATCATGATCACTATTCACAAAGGGTGTACACTGCCCGCTCAACTAGTAATTGAAGCTAGCTGGCAGAGATGCAACCATGAACAGGACTCAAACAAGAGAATTAGCTCTGTTACCATAGTTATATTGGCTTAGAGACTTTGAGATGAAACAAATACGCCTTCCCAAGTGTTATAACTTCGCCTGCATTTGAGCAGCCTTAGTTTAAAACTAACCATTTATTTCACTGTACTTAAACTTAACTCCTAGGAATGCACTCCTACTTAATTCCAACTTATATTACTATTTAATCTACTTCCATCTGGTTTTGGGAACAGCATCAAAAAAACCTCAATAAACTATTTGCATTACAGAAAAAGACAATAACGCACGTAGCTGGAATCAGTTTCACAGCCCACACCCGTCCTTTCTTTCTTGAACATAAAATTATGTTATTTAACACTGTGCACGAATATCCATGTCCAACATTCTCAAACAAAAATTCTGAATATTAGAAAATGGTAAGGTACTAATTTATGGAAATATTGAAGGTAAGGAAATATTGGAGGCACTGTTTAACACATTTCGAGAAAGTACGGAAATAAAGACTGTTGTTGTATAGTGTCATCAGCATTTAGAAAGAAAATGTTAACAATCGGTATCGCATTTAGGTAATCGCCGATTTAACCGAATAGGCTTAAGATGGACTGCAAACTGAATATACGAGGAGGAGAAAGAAAATTCAAGTTGTTGTATAGACTGTTGCATAGTTTCATCATAATTTAGAAAAAAAAAATGTTAACAATTGGTATCGCGTTTAGGTAATCGCCGATTTAACCGAATAGGCTTAAAACGGACTGCAAACTGAATATACGAGGAGGAGAAAGAAAATTCAAGTTCTGTTAAATCCTTGGTGGTTTATAGCATACACCTACGTACATTTCACGTGCCGGTCTCACCTACGCAGCATATGAAACTTGAATTGATTGCTTCCTACCGCCTTCATTGTTAACAGCTTCTGACGCCGCATAAATTTTGAGAAAAGTCGTACATGTGATACAGCTGGAGAGGAACGTAGAATTTCGCCATGATGAGTGCCCATCCACCAATTATCGCGTGCTTACATCCACTTGATCCACCATGAACCACCATCTGCAGTAACCTTTCATTGAGAATGTGCATCAAGTGATAACAGTGCGAAATAAATCTACGAGAGTGCAAATCGTGGGTTTAACCAATTTATCCCTGCAATATCTACACTGTACCCGTTTTCTTTTCTGAAACTTGAATGTGATTGAATGTGACATCACTGACCTGACATCATCAGCCTATGGAAATCACCCGCTTTAAGAAATTATTTACGGGCCGGTCTGCTGCACCATATACGGTATGTAGCGAAATTAGTGTTTTGCTTCGGCATCCGTCGGTAATATCTGAAGGTATCGACGCTACATACTGTTTTGGAAAGGTGATATACGTATATGATTCAATATATGAGCCCAAGATTTCTACTGATTTGAGTGAACAACCACCTATATTCTTGCGTGCGTACTTCCAGAGCCTGTTTACTTTGGCTGAAACCATCACCTGTGGTTAGCCACTACTGAGCATGCGCGACAAGTGATTGCCACGGGCACAAAATTGATCACAGTATAAATCGTGCATTGATCTCCGCAATACCTACCCTATAGTCGTTTTGATTCCTGAAATGAGAGGGTGACTTATTGGTATTTTTTAACAGCCTGCGCTATTTGAACAATTATCCTCTGATAGTTCTATCTCCATAACGTACATGCCCGTGTTGTTCCTCTGCTTGTGATTTTTTTTTCCCCGAGGTGCTGATTGTTGTTAATCAGCGTTCGGAAGTGCGAAACCGGGTGCGCGCCACCAGCCGCCAAAGACGCGAGCGGCCCGCGAACGGTAGGGTCACCACGCCCCTAGCGGCAGCGGAGAGCGCGACTCGCATAGACGAGCCCCCATTGTCCACGCGCCCAGTGCGGAGGCCGTACGGAAGAGAGCGCGCTCCGCTCCGTAGTCAAACTGATGCTCCTGTTAAGCCTGGTAGCTGCAGAATCGCCACTGAAAATAAAAATAAAGCATATTTACTGCTCATACGTATTGTTATGGGCGAGATAAGGCGAAGTGGAAGGCCAATGTTCCATTTACAGCCCATGAATGTACTGAAAAATGCCATACCAATGACGAATTCACACCGAAGCGAGGGGTCCTGTTTCGAAGCGCGCTGTCATGTTGGAAACAATATTTTAGCGTACACAAGCGACACGTGATGAATTCAGTAAATAGTGTACGTAATGCAAGCATACGTTAAGGCTGGATTTGAAATAGTGTTTGGCGCAAGTGCACTACAAAGCACACTATTTTCAGCGTACGCTATCCTTTTGCGTATGTCTGCATATGCTATACTAAAACTGCCTGCTGTTTGTTAAGGTCAGATTGCAATATGGGTGCAGCAAAATAATCAAAGTGCAACAAATGTAAAATAACAGCAATTCCATAACAAGACAGAATTATACAAAACAACAGGTATGACTTCTTTTAAGGCTTATTGGCTAGCTTTCAATACCACAAAGAAGTGCCATCATCAAGCTGCTGAAGCAAGCAGGCCAAAGAATGAGTGCTGTTACAGCAAGGAAGGGGTCGGACAAAATCCAAATGCAAGGCAGCCGGAAAGTGCAGAGCCAACATATATATTCTGCAAGCTCTTCAAAGACGCATTGTAAACACCAATGTATGATGACGGATTAAGAAAGTAAAAGACCCATGTGAGGGGTGTGTTTCATTCTGACCCAGGCAAAACGCATACTTCAGGTGAGTACTGTTAGTTATATCTTTTATTTAGTTCCATACATGCTAGGAAGTCTTTGAGAAGAGTCCTGAATGGATAACAAGTCAAATAAAAAAATAACAGCCTGGAAGGATTTGCATATTGCCTATTCTTGACATGAAGGTGCACTTCTCATCTCTCAGTACATTGCAGCCCTGTCAGCCTTTTAATGCAGAATAGTAAGCAACAAATCTCCTACCAGAAAGTAAGAGGTTCAGGAAGGAAAGAACAATCTGACAGGTGCATGCAAGCAAGCTAATCTGACCTTCTGTTAGGCGCAAGGTCACGCAGCTTTGGAAAGTCCACAAATTCAGTTCCATAATATACTATGGCCATGAGAGTCAGGACAGTCATTGTCACCCAAAACAAAAAGTACATGAAGGTCTCCATAGAGTACACTGCAAAACAGAAGAAGGCAGGTTGACACAGATTTACAAGCACATTCAGTACAGTGTTAAAAATACATTGGCCTAGCAATGCCTTCAATAACAGTGTGTAGGTTGCCAAGAAAAGCACAACTAAGCTTTTCGTTTTGAAGGTGCAAGGAACGAAATCTGGCAACACACAATACTACTAGAATGCAGAAAAAGTGCACTGGCCTAGAGTAACAGATAAATGTTTTTCTGCATATTTTATGTAGCATTGCCAAGTGAATTGCAGAGAACGTCAACATATCATTCACACATCCATGCATTTTTAACAGTTTAGTACAGTAAACCTTCATAATAGCAAATTTACTTTATTCCAGTTATTGCTATATCTGAAATTGATTGTGGCCCTGGTCTATGAGCATATATCTTAGACTGCATTATTCAAAGTGCAGCAGTGAATTCTGCTTAAAAGAAAGAGCAAACAGCCAGAACATAGGGGCCTAATGTGGAGGAGCACATATGGTAATCCTTTCTTTGCTTCTTATCATTTGGATAAGCAAAACTTAACTGAAGGTCATGGTGATAAGGGGGGAAGAAGGGATCGAAGGTAAAATTTACTATTTTTTTACTTGGAGCAATGAAGTTCGGCTTGAAATAGCATCAAACAGTCAGATATAAAGTTTCACAATGGTATCTTAAGTAGGTTTGGTTTTATCATTGTTTATATGCTGTTCACATGTTGCTTGCTCGTGGAAAGCCAAGCATGACAACAAAACGACCTATGTGTTTGTAAGTGCTTTTAATGTGTGCTAAGAAGTTCGGTGTAACACAAGACTCTCAGTTTGTTTTTTTAAATTTCTCTGCTCTTTTTTTTAAAGGAAACATTATGCACCTTCTCTCTATGTTTAGAACGTATCATGTTCTAATTAACGTGTAATAAAAACATGGAAGCCAAAACGGTAAATCTGAGACACTCTCGATACAAACCACATTACAGCAATCACAACAAAACAAACGGGATAAAAATCCATGCTATGCTTTTCACGAACACGGTGATAAGCTGAAAACAAACTTTCGAGAAAACAAGCCTGAAAGTTCTAAACTCTGCATGTAAATGCTGACAAATATATTTCTTTGGAGCACTTAAGACTGTTTTAGGGTGAAATATTTCAGTACAACACAGAAAGAGTGTTGTAGGTGCCAAAAAATATTGTTTTCAAAAATATTCGCGATTTTCACAATCTGATTCCCACGTCCCCACCAGCTACTGTGACCTATGTGGAAGACTCCTTTAAGGAAACTTGGCAGGACCTGCTAAATCTGTTTAATTTAATAAAAAAAATTCAGCTCACCAGAAGTGTGCAAAATATCAGGTTGTATAAGGGCATACAAGTTTTCAGCACAGTACTTTGTTAGAATTTCTTAGCACCTGTTTGGGAAGTAACATATTTTAGAGTTCTGCTTCGCTTTCTTGCACTGGCTTCTTATTCGTTTGACGATGTACTGAAAATGAGGTGCATATTTGCAACTTAATGTGCTTGCTCCTCCACTTCCCATAGTTTGTATATTCTGGTGGCATTATTGCAACAAGTCGTCTGGGAATGACCATGTCAGCTAAGTGCTTTCTATTTGACACTTTTTCACACTGGATCAAGGCTTAAAGGTCATGGGGGAGCTTTAAAGAGGGAGTCAGGCCCCTTTTTGGCCCCAGTGACCAGGAAGTTAGTACTGTGTTTACCTGCATAATTTGCACCACGCATAATTTATGCACCCCTAACTTTTTAAAGACTCAAAAAAAAAATTTACTTGTATATTTTGCGCTTTCTGCTACACCAGACTACACGCCTGTGCATGGGTGCATGCACGACAGGCTTGGGAAAATTGTCGCAGCTGTGTCGCCGTGTGCGGTTGTGAAAGGTATGAGTGGCGAGGGCATGAATTGTGCCCAGTTTCCTCGGCTCACTCACGCTGGCGGTCGCTTTCCCGGAAGAAGAGTTGTGCGCGCCCAAATCCGAAACTACTAAACCGTTTGCTGTTTCGTTTGCCGCTAATCAGGTGGGCCGCAAGAGAGGATTATCGCATTATCTCCTTTGCCTTCCACTGCATGGGCTTCGCAATTGTATTGTTGTGCGTTAACTGCTTTGAGCAGCGCATGCGCCGTCATGCCATCCTGCTGAGAACTACATAACATGGGGCAGGGCAGGAGGGTGTATGCGTCTTACATTTAGAGTCAACTTTTCTTTTTGGCCAGCGAGGGGTGCGAGATGGGGGGGAGGTGTCTACGTATAGGCAGCAATATACAGTATATATTGCATGTTGCATAATTTACACACCCCCTTTATGAAGCCTTCATTTAAAGAAAAAAGTGCACAAATTACGCAAGTAAATGCAGTATATATACTCCTGAAGTTTTCTTTAAGGCATCAGGAAACCCTTCTGCCAGATAAAAAAGGAAAAGATAGTATTTACAGATGAACTTGTGCTGAAAGCTTGCAATCACTTGAAACAAAAGCAAAACAAAACAGAAGCGAAGAATGATCACTACAAAAAGTCTTGTAATTTTGCCACATTAATCCCTCCCCACCACCCCCAGCTGCTTTTGTTACATACCTGAAGAGCTGAACAGGCACAAAAAGCAACAAGCTATTGCCAGCAACAGGAAGCCTGGAAGCTGTAAAGAAAACAATATTAATGAAACCTTAACATTCTTCAAGGTGAATTACCCAGCAGTATGCAATTCAAGGTCCATTTTTAATGTAGGGGGCTACGGACATGTAAGCAAAGGGCTGATGGCTCTGCTTATTCCTGGCTATAATCAGCATAACAATTTTAATCCGCTGGCCTTCTATAGAAAAGCTAGCTTTCTGCTGACAGTAAACAAAATAATGCAAGACCTGGGGCAAAAAGATTTGATGGCCTTTGCTGCACACATGAGAACATATTTTAAGGCTTCCAGTGGGCAACAATTTGTTTCCATCTTTTCACTCATCTTTTCAACACCAAAGAACAATGTACAAATCAGTTTTTTGAAAAGTATCTGAATAGATTTAATATCTCTTAAAGGGACCATGACATGGTATTTAATGAGGTTACGAAAAGCACACAAGCGATCGGTATTCGGCCACTCATCACCACATTGCAAAAGTTTTTAAGTAGCTTCATTAACACTGAAGATATCGGCAATTAAAAATCATGCTCCTCCTCGCTTCCCTCAGCTTATACACACCGACGTGCCAGAAAAAAAAGAAATAAAGAAAACAGGTCGGGACTGCAACTCTCTGTGCCCCATCTAGCCTCATCCCACTCATGCCACATCGGCACGCTTGATGACAAGGCTCGCCCAGATTGCCCGCTGACATCACCGGGGCATGGGCTGCTAAAAATGCATGGTGAGGTGTCGCCCCATTCGGTTGCGAACTAGTGTGAGCAGCAATTTTTTTTAATTATTTGTAAATTATAGGATCCATGCAGAGGTTTTAAATTTGACCGAGTACTCACAACCCACCTCTACAGATCTGCTGTACTAAAATATTACAAAAAACATTTAACCTTCTTTAACCCTTTAAACCTTCTTAGCCATAGAAATCCAAGTGCACATGCACAAGTCATCACTCTTGGATTAAATACATTCAGTAGCTCAGCTAATTTTGAACAAAGTGAAATGAAAGTGAAATGGCAGCCAAGGAAATGCTGTACGGCATAGTAGACAAGGAGGGCCTGAAAAGAGAGAAAGCTGAAGCTTTGCAGTCAGTCAGCTAAACAGCCAAATGCACATACCACCCAGTACTTCTTTTCCCTGCGGACTGTGAGTGGGCACGAAAGGGCTGCGCCTTCACCTTCCTGGACCCTGTAGTTTCCTAGGAAAAGGTCAATGGCATCCTGCATTGCAGAACACCTCACATTAATGTAACATTTGTCGCACATGAGAGCTCCCCCCCACCCCCTCCGCCCCCCCCCAAAAAAACAGCCAACGTGCAAACAAGAGTCACAACTTGCCTGCCTGAAGCCATCGTTGAAATTGTTCTTGATGTAGCGAACAGCTGAGTTGTAGCCATCCCTCAGCGCTCCAAGGATGGTCCGCTTTCCAGTCCTTAAAAGGAAAGTAGTAAGTAACATAAGTACATCGTACAATCCTTAAAGAGCAACTGAAGAGGTTTTGGAATTCGATGAGTTTAATGGAGCCTAATGTGCGAAACTTACAGATAAAGTATGTGAAATCTTTTTGCGCTAGCATTTGCAATGGTGACGTAATCGCCGAATAAAGGAAAGTCAGTGTTCATGCTTTTCTGCAGTGCACAGCGACGGGCAGAGGCTGCAATGATGATGTCACATGCAGCGGCGCTAAGTTTCCAGCGGATAAACGGTTGTTTCAAGGAAGCAAATGAATGCTATCGAAGCAGAAGCTCACGAAGCATTGTTTGTCTGCATCGGATGATGCACGGCAGCATGCAGGCGAGGGTAGCGGTCATCTGAAATTTCGGCAACAATGACGTCACCACGAGTTTCCGCGCACTGATCCAACACTGTGAGGAGAAGCCTGAACATTGTCGCGGTTGTTATCGGTGATTACGTCACTATTTTAAATGCTAGAGCAAAACTACTTTGCATGCTTTGCCTAGAAGCTTCTTACACTCAAATTACTGAATAATCTCGAAATGTCAAAAAACCTTTTCACCTTCCCTTTAACTGCCACAGCAAAAACTTAGCTACCACGAATGTGTTTACAGCAGACTATAAATATGGTCAATAAATGCTGATGGCAAAATGCAGCTATGGGAGCCCCAGAACTTTATAAAAAAACTTCGTCAACACAATAATTCCAATTTTTCATGGACGCACTCCACTGAACTATTTCAATAGTGTTGAAAATATACACATATTATAATTTGTGATTAATACACTATTTGCTGCTTGGCACTTACCTTCTGATGCATGCTACTGATTTCTGTGCATGTTGTAGCTTTGATACTATAGCACAATTTTAGTAAAACTGAGTACAAGCACTGCTCACTCTGACACAGGTCATTCATTGATTTTTGAATCTGCACATAGCATTCTCACAGCATAAATTCTGAGCCAATAATGCTAGCACTTTGTTGACACCACAGAAGACTTACCTAGTATAATCTGTCTTGAGGGCACCAGTGCCTGCATACTGGATGCTGCAGAAATCACCGTTGTCTGCCCAGACTGCAGAAATGAATGAAGACCAGTACAGCTTCAAAAAAAGATTTACCACAAGTATATTTCAAAACCAGGCAAATTATTTTCATTACCATTCTTGTAGAGGGTCTCAAAAACCGGATGCTGTTTTATGGTCTCTCCTGGCATAAGAATACCAGTCCTCTAAAAAAAAAAAAAAGAAAAGGAGAATGTTTACTGACATACATCTTGCAGCCAATGAAAAGAGTGAATGGTTAATTTTGTAACAGAATAACAGATTATTCAGCAGTCATGAAAACTATAGCACCTTCACATATGTCAGCTATACATCTAATTAAATGGGTAACTTATGCAACTGCAAAGGTATTACAGTCAAACTCCACTACAACGAATGCCACGACAGCGAAATTTCCGCCATAACGAAGCATTTCCAATTCCCCGTCAGCATACCATACAAGGCAATGCAATTATTTTCCCCCACAATGAACAATTTTCAGAGCGAGGTTCCGCTTCAATGAAACTTTTCCGAGTAAGCGGCCGATTTTTTTTTTTTTTTTGCATGTCCACACATGACGTACCTCGTTAGTTAGGTTTCACCAAGCACGGCTGCCGAAGACAGTTTGCACTATCAATAGCGCAGCTAACATTCCGTGGAGAATCGAATTAATGTGCAGTTATGTACACATAAAGATGCGGTGCGGCAAACGAGTGCCTGCGAACCGCGGTCGTCGGTGCAAGGCGGCTTTCGACTTTTTCGCTCGCTTCGCTGACGAAGGCATAACGAAAATGAGTTATACAGCATTCATTTCAGTGTGAAGCAATCGTGTCAACGGAAATCAGTGAAAATGTTAAACATTACATGATAATCAGTGGCTACTTCCAGAGCGCTTTTTCCGAGGCTTCTCTGCGGAGCATGTTAGGCGTTAGGCTTAGCGACACCAAGCAAGCGGCACACAAGGATCCGCTGTTGCCCGGAGCGCCGGTGGGCGGCATGTCGTTGCAAGAAGCCTGGCGCCAGCTAGGCCACTCGTGTCTTACTTTTGCGCCACAGGCGAGCATCGTGATAACGTTTTGTAGTGAAAGCTACACTGGGCTGAAAAAATGAAAACGAAAATTGGTTTTTGGGGAAAGGAATTGGCACAGCAGCTCTGCGCAGGCACTGTAACCATGGCAACCAGCTGCGCCGAGTCATAGGTGTTTGCCGCGTGCCGTCGCATCGCCAGTCTCCGTGCAGCGCCATGCGTGACGTCATCACTTAGCTATGCGCCTCACTGTGCATGCGCTATGCTCTTATATATGCTATGCTCTTATATAAGCCGCAGAGCGGCCGCTTGCCTTTGGAGAAGGCACAATGGAAGAAGAAGACGCGACTGGTGGAAGGTGGAGACGATTGGCGAGACATTCTTCACGTACCTCGGGCGTCTCCGACACACGCTTAGCTCCCTGCGCTTCATTCTTATGTAGACGGGAGGCCTCACACCAAGCAATGACTTTGGGGTCGGTAGAAGCAGCTTCCCGTAGGCTCTGAAGGTGCCGCTTGCTATACACGCAGCCACCAACCGCGTCGTCTTTTTCTATTGGGCCATCTCCCAAGACGAGGGGCCACGCCATGGTGGAGGATACGGCGTGGCCACTAAGAGTGTAGCGCATACACCTTTCCTTTCCTCAAAATCATAAGCGTTTAGAACATTGTCAACGCCAAAGCCAATGAACACAATGAATGCTGACAGCTTTCACTTTGTATATTCTGGATTAACTGAGCTAATCCACATTCATTTTTCTTTTTCGTCTGGTGCACTCCGGCACTGACCGAATACAGCCACTGTGTGTCGGTGGTTCTTGGCGGATGTCACTATGCCGGTATGTTCGTACCACATGTTGCAAAACGTAAAATGTCTTCGAAGGATCGGAGCAACTGCATTTTTCGCACGTTGTCTAAAGGATTGATTTCGACGAGCATGTGACCGCGCTACTCAACGTGCAGTGACGCGGGCGCACGCACGCACAGTCCATGCTGAAATGCCCCCAGGCAGCGCGGTGTAAATACGGGTTCTCGCATGATGAAAGCAAGGGTGCTTTTAAAACGTGTTCGGAAAAAAATATTAGTTTCACTAGTAAATGTAGCAAACGTTTATTACGCAATTCCGAGATTTTCGGAGTGGCAAGAAAATTGCCACGGTGCCGATTTCAAAACGGCGCAAGACCCAAAGATCCGGAGTACCCGGGTTCGAACCCGACCGCGGTGGCTGAGTTTCGATGGAGGCGAAACACAAAGGTGCCCCTGTGCTGTGCGATGTCAGTGCACGTTAAAGATCCCCAGGTGGTCGAAACTATTCCAGAGTGTTCCACTAAGACACCCCTTCCTTCCTTTCTTCTCTCAGCCCCTCCTTTATCCCTTCCCTTGTGGCACCATTCAGGTGTCTGCCGAGATGCGAGACAGATATTGCGCCATTTCCTTTTCCCAAAAACCAATTTTCATTTTTCAAGACCAAAATTCACAAATTTTTGTCATATAAACGTTGCTCATGAACTATCCGGTCTAATCTGTCAATGTTGTGGCCCGATTTCACGACAACGAAGCTTCCACTTCAACTTAAGTTTTCACAGGTCCCATGAATTTCGTTGAAGCGGGATTCGACTGTGCTTACTACAGTAATACTACTCTATCAGCAGTAGTGCTTGAAGACTCTAAGGCCAACACATTGAGGTTGAAGGCCACACAGCCTACAGTGGAACTGCTACACACTGTCAAAGAAGAATTGTAGCAGACCATAAACATAGTCTCTTGACGTCACGATGTGATGTGGCCAACATTACTGGTGACATGCACTGGCATGGGCAATTCTTGGAACACAGCATTGCTGGGAACATTCTTGCAGTTGCTCAGTCAGTTCAGTCTACTATTTTCATGCCTTGGTGAATAGCCCTACACTTCATGACCACTTCTGACTGTGCTATAAGCAAGTTCCAAAGACGTTAAGCTACACCATGCCAGAGTACATAAACAATATGAGACAAAAAACGAGTATAGTTGGTTAGTCTATACAGATTCAAAATGACGATGAAAAAGTGCACAGTCATGGAACACGAGACGAGGATACGCAACACACGGTACAACATAAAACAAGCTGCTAAATTGCAATTATCTCATAGACAGTCTCTCCATGCATTCCACGCATGTAGCAATGAGTAAACAATAACATGCATGATTGGATAGATTCTGTGTTTCACGTCACATCTGGCTTTGGTAATGACTGACTTCCTTCTACTTTCAGTATCAAAAGCATCAATTATTAAGGTTATAATGGTGCCAAGCTTCAACTTCCAATGCAAAATTTTACTTTTAACACACTCCCTTTCTGGGAATATTTGTTACTAGGAAACAAAAATTATTTTTTACATAATTCAAAATTTCATCGCAGTTGGCCTCACAGCAAAAGTACTCATTTACCCATATATGCCTAGCATTCTACATGTCGGACACCACTTCTTTGCACAGCGACTCTAAAAGTATAAGCTTGCACCCGCTAGCGTTAAGTTCAAGAGGGTCTGAAGTTTTCTGTGCAAAGGTTGTGTTGTGTGCGCGCAGAAAGATCTACCAGTCTTCTCTGGACACCATTTCTGAAATTCGACAACGTCAATTACACTGCAATTCTACAAGAAAAACAATTATTTTTGCACATTGTCGTAAGCAAACCACCACGCATGATGAAAATGTCATTTTAAAACCGAAGTAAAAAGTTTGAAGCTTTACCACATGTAACAGGTAGTGAATTTGCTAAGTATCCTACATTGTAGAGTGGCTCAAAAGTCAGTGTTGCAAAAAATAATTCCACCAATAAAAGAATGACTGAACTGTGAAGTGAAATAAAGATTTTATATCGAAAAATATTTTAATTTCTTCTAATTTCTGAAGTTCCAGCATATATAGATAAAAAAAAAGAGCAATTGAAGGTATGTACAAGCTTACCTGAAGCTGCTGCTCTAAGCTACGCCTTGCAAGGAGAGACTGCACAACATTGGTTCGGTCCAAACAGTCAATACAGTTGGTGCGGAACACCCCAGTTTGAAGACAGGGCACTGAGCCATCATAAAGCATCATGAAGTACCTGTAATCAATTTATTTATATCAGAGATGGCTTTCATAACATTTAGACATTTAAAAAACGTAAAAAAAATTAGACAACGCTTATGCTTCTCGGTAATGTGATTTTTTTTAGTGCACCTGCTGCGGTACTTGAACAGCATATGGAACACGCAGTGCCAAAAGGAGGCGGTTATGGGTTTCAGCTTGGGCAGCATGCACAGTGATCCACCGCCACTGAGCCTCGCCTCGGGCAAATGAACGGCAGTGCGCTACTCTGGCGCCATCTCTTAGTGGGTCAATGCGGTGCAGGCTGCCACTGTACCCTCCTCCTCCGTTTTCTTCATTGCACTCTCTTCGCTTTCACTGTGTTCTCATCTTTTGCTGCGCTCCGCATTCACTCTGCCAGTTACACCGAGGCAGATGGCGAGGAATGCCTCCCAACCCACAAACAGGAGCTTAAAAGCTGCGCTCTAAAAGAGCTGCAGAACAAAAAGAACTGCTGCCTTTTAAGTTTCAAACTTACCCGAATGCATCTTGGTCTTGGGCTATCCTATCCATAAGTATGGAGAGGCGATCCCACTGCATCTTTCGGCACTCATGGTGGAAGTCAAAAGCCTCATACCTACCAATAAACTGGGAGTTAGCACAGGTCAATGGGGCCAAGATTTGGTCTGTAACAACTATGACATTATCAACACTAATGCTTGTTGCTCCACAATTCTCATGCCATGTCATGCAGGTTTTCATGTCCAAAAGCTGTGCGTAGGCTGTGAGGGATGCTGCAGCGGAGAGATCTGGATTACTTTTGATGACCTGGATTTCTTTAACGTACACTGACATCACACAGCAAACTGGCATTTTTGCATTTTGCTTCAATCGAAATGTGGTCACTGCAGCCAGGATTCAATCCCCCGCCCTTGGGATGAGTAGCCTAACACCATAGCAACACATACCGTGGTGGGACGATCAATTCTCAAAGTGTGCACACATTCACAGAGTATGATTGCAAACACAAGATTAAAAAAAAAGGCATACCTTTACTCCACATGACAGCTCTATTAATCATGCAACTTCAATAACATACTGACTTTATCACACACATACAGCCCCATGTGCCAAAGCTAACACACTTTCACAGTCACTGGCCATATTTCACAATGTTTGTGCGATAGCTATAGTCCTCCCGCTAATGAAAGAAAAACAAGCTTTAGCTCATTAGCAAGATATAAATGTACTTAGATTTCAACCGTATGCACTGTTAACACCAATAATGGTTGGTACAATTGGAGTGAGCAAAAAACGTAGTGCATAAAATGATACTGTTGTTTGGCTTACCTGCTTGGAGGATGTGTCTGGGGAAAACTACTACTGTACTAAAAAATAGGACTGCTTCTTTAGCATTTATATGAAATAAAAAACTATTTTTGGCTCCAATGGATAGTTATTTGGAACTACGGCACAAAAAAAAATAGACCAAAAATGACTGGAGGCTAATGAGCCCCTAATATGCGTAATTTTTGTCATTATTGGTCTTTTTTAGAGCGCCGGTTCTAAGTAACTATCAACTGGAGCCAAAAACCACTCTCGACGTACAGAGATAAACATTTCATTTAAATGCTGCACAAGCAGCCCTCTTTTTGGTGCCGTAATTTTTTCCCAAACGCATCTTGCAAGCAGGGAAGTCGAAAAATAGTGTTTCATGCACCATGTTTCTTGTTCACTCCACTCGTACCAACAGTTATTGCTATTAACAATGCATATGGCTGAAACGTAAATATATTTATTTTCCTAATAAGCTAAAACTTGTTTTTCTATCATGAGCAAGAGGACTACACTGATCACGCAAACATTGTCAAAAATGGCCAGTGGCTGCGCAAGCGTAGGACCCCATCCTTAAGCTAAGTTTAATTGAAAATACTTTCCTATCTAAAGAGAAAAAAAATTTTTTTTTGATGTGCTTTGTAGAAGCTGAGTTATCTGTAGTCAAAATTTGAATTCTCGCATCTTTGCGCCTTTCTCTCTCCTATCGTCACTTTTTTCATGCTGAAATGTCGGCGCTTCTCCACTGGCCCCACCCACTCGGTCCCTCTGCCAGCTGCAGACGCATGAGGGAGGAGGAGGGGGGAACGGATCTTCCGGCAGCAGCCATGTCAGAGAGAAGCGTCACGGTGAACCAATGACAGCCCTCTGCTGCTGACGTAACGACCACTGCACGACGCGTTGCGCGCGTATTCGGGCAAAAGCTCAGCACCACAGGTCGCCGCGAGGCGAGAAAACGTGAATTTTAAAAAATATATCGTAAATGATTGGTTAATTTTTGAGGTCCTGTATGTAGCATGAACACTCGGGCGGCCTGTACTCTACATAATGCCAGCGTATTATAGGCAACCTGAAGCACTCTTTTCAGGCACCCTTAAAGCGCAAACAGCAGCTTAAGTCAAACTATGCAGTGAACCTTCACCCACATTCATGACCACCACACATTTTTTTTCCTCTGCTAAAAAAAACTAGTCCATTGATAAAACATTTTTTGATACCTAAACAAAAAAATTGCAAAAATTTTTATGCCTCTTGACTTGTTTAATGGAGTAAAACATTAAAATGATTTAATTTACTAGTGTGATCTCTTAGTGGACTAATACAGAACTCCGTGGGTCATGAGCTGTTGTCAACTGCCAGAAGAATGTGCTGCCAACACATTGTTACGTCACCTACTTTAGCTGCCTTACCCTGGTAAAGAGTATTTACATTTAGCATGCCTTACTGAAACAAAATGTCTCGTGGCTAGCTTACCTGGGCCAACAAATTATTACTGCCAAACGAAACAAGATGGCATCGCATGTCCATGCACTGCTACCCTCATTTACAGTGGAATTTTATTACTTTCAGGTGAAGCGAATATAGACATTTAGTTTAATATAGTTACCCTTTTGTTTAAGCAGCTTTGTTTAGAACAGTGGTCATTCACGTTTCTTCCATTTAGAATGCAAAAATCTACTATACAGCGATGTAAAAATAACATCTATGTATGGGGGTTTCAGTTTAAAAGGTTTAAATGCAGGTTAGAATGACGTCTTATATGTTGCACACATAATGCAGATAAAGAGGACTGAATTAAATTAAAAACAAGAATGAAATAACACCGAGAGCTGTTTTTCTAAGCTCACTTGATCTTGGGGTTGTTGGCAAGGTTCACAACCTCTTGCAGTTGCCTTCCCAGTGCCTTTTCTGGACCCTTCTGGTCAATCTAAAGTGAAAAAGACAAAGGAGGAGAAAATACAAAGAAACAATAGCTTAAAAGGCCATGACCCACAATAAACAAGAGAGAAGGCAAAGATAGAGGACAGACACATCGTGCACTATGCATTTAGCACTGCCACATAATCTAGCTTAAGGTTATGTCAAGCTCATTTGTAGGACATAATCACTATTCAAAAACAAAACAATCAACAATATCAAGCTTTCTGTGCTCATTAAGGGATCACTACACTGTGAACGGTCGAGAACAAATAACACGTTCAAAACCAGAACAGTGTCTCTAGTTAAAAGTGGTGTCCACGTGACTTTATTGTGTTAGGCCCTCATTCCATTTGTGCTTTCAAGAAGTTGAGAAGACAAACAGTTATCCAAGTAGGACCTGTTTTACCAACGTGGCTTATACAAGCTGCAACAAACGTTCTGTATACCACAATAACTGTCCTGCCACCTAGAAGTGAGTGGAGCTTTCACACTTACCAGACTAATAATTACTTGGCTCCCATATGTATAAATCTGATTGTCGAAGTGCTTCTGGAATGCTTCAAGCTGGAAAGCACAAAAGCAGAGTTTGCATCCCATTACAATATCTCGGTCTGCACACAAAATTACAAAAGATGAAAACTCTCACATGGTTGAGGCCAGAACTCAAGGCTGGCGCAGGCTTGTATCGCAGGTTTGGCAACTGTGTCCAAAACAATGGAATTGAACCACGGGTCTGAAAACATTTAGAAAAACCATCAAAGCAAAACTGAGTGAAATGGCACAATGCTAGAGGCCAACCATGCTTTTGTTAATAGTGGCACGTCAAAGGGATTGTAGAAGATAAAAATACCAGAGCATTTTTCTCTTGCCTAAGCTGCATTGTAACGAACTCTGAAAAATTTTTTTTAAGAAAGCATCAGTGCAAAAAATAGCTTAGCCATAGCACTCAGATGAAAGTAACAGGATTTTATATATATGCAGGACAATAATATAATAGAAGGAGTATGCTGGAATGTGAACAAAATAATATGGTAAAACCTCATTAAATCGACCACCATTCCTTTGGAAGACTGGGTGATTTGGGTGCCCCATCCAGTCCCGTCAAACATACGAACTATTCTGTGGCATAAAACTCTCGTCAGAGTCCTTCAATAGATGGAAGGATTTGGCTGTGCTTCGGTTACATTGGAGAGGCGACAGGACTTGCATGTGCACTAGGCACCAGACTTAGAACGATGTTGACGATGACTGAGCGACTCAGAAGTCTAGCCACTATAAAACAAGTGGGACTGGCGTCAGACTCAAATGTAAAGTGCTGTACACATCACTGTTACAGTCATTCAAGAAGGTACAACAGGATGCTCTTTAGGTTTGTGCCGTGATCCACCATTTTTCTTCTCTTTTTTTGTTGAGTGCATGTCATAGACTGTGCTGTGAGCATTATTTGTGTTATGGTAGAGCTTATCATTTTACATAACATGGTACGTATGTACTCAGCGTGTGCTATTCTTTTCACAGGGGCGGGGAGGTTGTTGATGCCGCGAGTGTCCTAGAGGACATAAGGACTGGTTCACCCAACAGTGTGTGCACTATGCATCACTTGGCGGACCTGTGAAAAAATTGCTGTTGCTACGAAAATTTTTTGCATAAAGCAGTCAATGATTACAGATTTTAGGGGAAATAAAGTTGGTGTTGATGTGGGGCACTCTGTTGTGCTTTTTTCAGTGCCCCCCCCCCGATAAATTGGCATTTGGTTAATTTAGACATTTCCTCTGGTCCCCTGAAGTGCGAATTAATGGGGTTTTGCTATATTAGCTTAAAAACTACTAAAGATATCTGACTAAGATCACCAAAATTCACTAACGGGCAACGAAAGTAAAAAATAGATTCCTACTCTCTTCATGTTACGCCACAAGAACTTCAAGTAGAACACTTTCATTAAACATGCCAACTACGCAGCATAAAAATCTACTCAGATTCTTATCATATGTTATGCAAATTACTATAGTAGGATACAACTTTAAAAAACAGCAGTTGCTAACACTGGGTTAGGGTCCGCGGCGTCCTGTATAACTCCGCCGGCCCATCGTAATAGCAAACGAAATCAACTTTTTAATGTTTGACTATATTAAACAAGCCATGTATCAAAATTCTAGCTCCTATAATTTTTTTCTTATGATCAGTTTTCTTTTTGGGCAACAAGATAAACAATGGTCTACTTTTTTGTCGTGTAGGAAATCTGTGAGGCGGTCGTGAATGTGGGCAGAGCTTCACTGCAGACTTAAGTTGTCTCTGACTATAGGCTCCTTTTCACCTGCTCTTTTTGAGCGCATTGGTTATTTTTTTTCCTTCACTGCTTGTAATACAAACTGGTGTATCATAATTTTTGCAAAAAAAAGGTTACTGTTTGTCGCAGTCATTGTTGCCTGCATAAAATGTGAAAACAGCGACACTGCTATTCGCTCTCTTTCTCTCCCTCCACCCCCCTCCCCCACCCCAGCAAGTTTTTAGCTCCAGCAGACTTTAACCACTGCCAAGTTACATATGTAGTTTTTTGTCTGAAGTCCATTCCCTTTGACAAGTTTGGAAGAAAAAATGTTTAGTGATTTAAAGTACTGTATTTACTCGCATAATGAAAGCACCCCCCTATTTTGGCAGTCAAAAAGCAAAAATTTTTGTAGCAACAGCTACATTACACTAGCATTTCGAGCCTTCAGCATGGCACCCCTTGAGCTGCGTGGCACCCCTTGAGCTGCGTGGCACCCCTTGAGCTCCGTGGTGGCGCCACGACGTGGTTGGTCACGTGGGGGGTCACGGCGAAACCGAGTGGGGGGGAGTGGAGCGGGAGAGAGAGTGAATCCACGTCCAGGGACGAAGATGAAGAAGGAACGCCCAGCGAAACGGAGCGGCGAAAGACTGACTTTGCAATTCGACTGAGCGAGTTCCACTCGGCCAGCTGTAGCTATTGCGTCACTCCAGGTTTAACCAGAGCTAAACCACAGACATTTTTTTCCCTCCCGTAATAGGCACGTTCCTTTCTTTTGGCACGCAGCCTGAAGATAACACTCGTGACTACTAGCAGGTGCCCTTTAATGAACCCTGAAACAACTAGGTAATATTATAAAAACTCATCTGTCGATTGTAAAGACAACTATACTTCAGCCTGCGGGATATACAGCCAATAAGAATGTACCTGTAGGAATCAGAGGAGCAATAAAATCCACCTCTGGTCACAAAGGATTTTTCTGTTCCATCTGCCATATTAAAGGACTACAGACACCAAAATTTTGCCTGTATGTTTACTTATTTCAAAAGATGCGTTAGGCATTAATGTGCATGGATCACCCCACAATATTGGCCTACGACCTTTAAATAATTTTTTAATTATTTATTTTTGACACTGTTTCGGTTTCATCAACCGAACAATGGCTATGACGTGTAGTTGACTTTAGGTAACGTGAGTCATGAAAAAAACTGCAATATAACTGTCATTTGTTGTCATTCTAGCTCTTGAAGCAGGCTAGTTTAAGCATTGTAGTGAATTAAAACTATGTATCAGCATTTACATTGCATTACAGCCATTGTTCGATTGACAAAACCAAAACTGAAATAGCACAAGAAAAAATCCAATAATAAATTATTCAGCAGTTGCAGATGAATACCATGCCGTGGTTTATGTATTCTAATGTCTAATGCATCATTTGAGAAAAAAAAAACACTCAACTAAATTTAGGTGTCTGTAATCCTTTAAGGATTATAGCAGCTTTCTGGGGTTGGGCTTCACAATGAATGCTGTGAGTTGGATGAATATTGGCCACTATGCTAGTATACGTGCAGGTTTAAGATAAAAGTTGTTGGCTGTGCTCTCGAGCACAGAAACCATGCTGAAGAGTGTGCTATGTTTCGTTTAGAAGGAGAGTCCTACTGAAAACTGCATTTATTCAAACAGTATATTTTGGGCCCAGTTTTAACCTCTTCAAATTTTTTATAAATATTTTACCCCACATAATAGCCCCCCCGCCCCAAAAAAAAAAAATTTCCGGTGTTTTTTGGGAAAAGAAATGCTTTCATTATGCGAGTAAATATGGTAGAAACAGAAGCAGAAAAGCTTCAAAGAATACTGACTATGCATATCCAACAGACATAATGCACTTGTAAAAGCACTAACCATTTTCTGCATAAGCTTCATGTACATGGGGCACCAACAAGCACATATGAATTTTGTAAATTAGGTGTCCTATCTTAACAAGTGCATAATGACAAAAGCTTATTGAAGACCACAATGTTAAGCACATGTTCCAGTAGCTTATAGCTTTAACATTACTCTCCCCCTATAACAATAGCTTAAAACTTGCTGAGAGATTTTCTTATTTAATAAAGAGAAAACACTCAGGCACAACAAGGCAGAAAAAAAAAATAATATAGGACCTTCATTTAAAATTATAGATACAGCAGTTCATTTTCTATAAAGCCTGGCTACAGCAGCATATCTGTGGTCACCGATAAGGAGGGAAAAAAAAACTCTCACTACTAGAGGGAAGTCCCATGTAGTCGCTAGTGGCTGTCTTGCCTTATGAGCGGTCAACATAACTAATAGTAAAAGAGTAGTGTGCACATCAAGTAGCATACCTGTATGAAGGAGCTGCGTGCAGTGTCTCCTTCTATGATTTGCTCTGTTTCAACAAAATTGGCAGCATGGCCTTCACTGTCCAAGCCCCTCATGAACATGCGGGTGCCTGCTCTGTAGCAACTCCGGCGTGAAATAAGTGCAAATGTGAATCCATGGCCATTGATGGCACAGGCCTTGATGTACACGACTGCAGAAGGGTCAAGGATAAGTAGTGGTTTCCTGCTTCACTAAAGCACATCAAAAACAATATAGTAAAGCCTGCTTGTGAAACTTTACCAAGAAATTAACAATTACTCATGTCCCACAAAACTGGTGTGACGTGACACATCATGCAATAGGGCAAGAAATGCCTCTACTTTTACTAAATGAAAAGCTTTGATCAAACTTCAGCATTTACAGAGCATTTGGACATCTGTGAGCTTTAACATTAAGTCGACAGACATCAAAAACCTGCAGCCTAATATTCATGCTTTTTGAAGAGTAAGGCTGTAAGGATGCAAGGCTGTGAGGATGACAGGCAATCAAGTACATCTAAAAGCATCTGCAAGGTAGTATAGTATAAACCTGCACCGACGTGGAAATGCTGCACAAGGCAATGATTTATAAACATAATGACCGAAAAATGGAGCACTTTATGCCTCATAGCAAAACAAGTGCTAATTATTTTCGCTGCAAAAAATAACCCTTCAAAAAGGAAAAAAGTGAATGACACGATATTTCTTGTAAAACCTTATTTACATCAACTTTGAACAAACAAGCATAGCATCCATTTTTCACCCCCTGGATTCCCTCCCTCCACCCTTCTTAATAAATAAAACAATAACAAAGGATCTCATTTATACACACTGCAGCCTGCAGAAAATGAGTGCCATTGGAAGGCGCTCGTGCAATGGAAGATCGAAGTGCAATGACGCGTGACCTCATGAAATTAAGCATGCATGATGCATGAGAATTGCAGTGCCACATTTACCAACACACTACACGCCCAATGCCCAGCATTCCAGGTACAAACATAGCTATATCACAGAACCATGTTCTGCTTACTCTTGATACAACTCACACATATGCCGACTACTAAAACACTGGACAAAAAAGTTTGATGACCTTCCACCCAAAACAAAGTAAAAGGATACAGCCATGAATGATTGGCAGGCAGAACTTCCGAAGCTGCAACAGAACAGCATATCAGTGAGTAAGTAACACTTTAACATCAAATATCACAACTCTCAGTGAAACCTACCTCCACTTGGTTGCTGAACTCGCTCATCAAGTAGTGGTTCCACACAAATCTTTGATCTGCCTGTTGATCGCAAAAATTTAACTTAATGCACATGAATGCAAACAAAAAGGAAAGAAAGTAAAAGGAAATAAACTTCCCACTTACAAACACCTTGCCAACCACACACTTAAAGGAGCCCACTTTTTGAGCATTGTGTATAAACTTGCTCGATCGCTAGATTGAGCTGTCATCAACATCTGAGCACATACTTGTACACGCAGCAGCGAAGCCATTATCGTGCTCTTCTCCATGTGATGTGCCTGTGTATGTAGTTTTATAAGTGTTTAGTGGTCAGATTCTTTCAGACATCATGCAGCTACCATGGCCACGGCCTATCAGCTGCATCACGCCAGTGTGTCGGGAAGCCCACCCCCTACCCCTTCACTGCGGAATTTCCGCGAGCGTCAGCCAACTGACGGAGCGCCGACCTTTGAGCGTGCAAAAAACAAGAGGTGAGGGATAGGCACGAAGACGCTGCAATTAAAATTTTCGCTGCTGATAACTCCGATTCTAAAAAACAAATTTAAAAATAACTTCCTGAATAATGTTTGTGAAAGTGTCTTTAACATCCCAGTCATACCACAACTTTATTAAATAGTGCTGCAGGACCTCTTTAATGATGACAGCCTAAGGCAATGCAATACATTGATAAATTCTCATTATTCCAGTGTCATGTTTGCTGCAACTTGTCTTCAATACATGCTGTGTCATTAAAGCAACATAGCACACTTGAATGTGATGCATTACAAGTATCTGACTACTCAGATTACACTGACTTTAATTATTTAAACAGGCTCTGAAAGTGGCTCTCAATTATGGTGCGGTGTTCCGGGATGTTAAAGGATGCCAATTCACAAATATCCTCCAGCAATTTTTTTTAAAGCTTTTGTAGAAGCTGAGTATCTGTAGTCAAAATTTTAATTTCAGCGTCTTCGTACCTTTCCCTCTTCTCTCGTCACTCTTTGCACACTCCTCCATGGTGCTCCTCCACTAGCCCCACTGCCAATGTGTGCAGGAATACCCACGGGGGCGGAGCTTTCCGACCTGCCGGAACGACACTGCTGACTGGCTGCGGCCATACTTACTGTGTTAACTCCTGAAAGAAACTAACCAATAGCCATCTGTGAACAAAATTACGCAGGAGCGTGAGATGGAGGAGGGCGCAAGCGTGAAAAAGTCGCAGGAAAGGACTCACCAACTTTCGTGCGTGATTGTGGGTTCTCTGATGTGTGTAGAAGTTAATTATTTGGCTCCGGCATTCATGACGACAGAACGTAGTGATTGAGTGAGTTTATGTACTCTCCTCAGAAGGTGTTTCAGAGCCCCTTCAAAATTAAAATCTTTACTTTGTTATTTTCAATTTTAATTTTATAAATTTTATAGCATTCCATCCTCGCATCCTCGGTGCGCCCAGTGGCATGTTTCTGAGTGCGTGGTCACAGATTCTTTCGCTTTCGCGGCACCGCTGCGCCGGCTCGGTCCATTGATCGGCTCCACATGCGCGCTTTTATGTTGTAAGCGTGGTTTTGCTGGTAAGGGTTGTAGCATTTTCACATTTTTGTTTCTTTTATGGTTGAACTCTCAATGACCAGATTTAATTGTTATAACTGAAAACGTGCTGAGACACCATTGCTATAAGCGGTTTATTTTAACATAGAACACATGGTAAAGCTGACAAAGCTGCAAGTGACCATTGTTATATCTGATATACTGTTATAATCGGTATTGTTATAAGTGGGTTTGACTGTATATATGTACCTTGACCCAGAGATACCACGTGAAAAATTAAACATGACTGGGCCTGAAAACTCTCAGGAAACAATTAGGTCATCAGAATGAGTGATATCGGCTACATTTTTGTGAAGTACTGATTGTAACACAGCTATGCTCAACACTAATCATGCATTTCATGACAGTGTTGTGTAAAGATGGCTCTTAAGAGGTTAGAGGTATCATTCCTAAAATTTGAAGGGTGTGACATGCACAAACATGAAAATGAAGGTTTCATAGGGATGGAATTACAAACAAGCTGAGAGGTATGCACGGAAAAGACCCCCCCCCCTTTTTTTAGACATTTCCAATGCTGCCATATCCTTAATCACTAGCCAGACATAAAACATGGCATGGTAAAGCGTGTAGACTTTAATGCCCTGAAGTTACACACAGGCTGTGAAGGATGCTGTAGTGGAAGGCTCCGGATTAATTTCGACCACCTGGGGTTCTTTAACATACACTGACACTGCACAGCACACAGGCACTTTTGCGTTTTGCTTCAATACAGGGCCACCATAGCCAGAATTTGGTCCAGCGACCTTGGGCGCAGCAGTTGAATTTCAAAGCCACTGAGCCACCGTCTACATTAACATAAGAGATGCTAAAAATGGAAGACAACACTTGCAACTGTCAAAAAGGTAAAAAAGCGAAACAAATCAGAATAGGCAACAGGATGCAGCAAAGATGCCTTTACGTCTCTCAGGTACCCCACATTCATTTCCACACACTCACTCGTTCCATCAGACCCATTTGAAGGAAATCTGGTGTCGTGTTGTACAGCTTTTGCAGAGAGTGACTCAAATCGTAAGTAGTGGAGTAGTAGAAGTTTGGAGTGCTCAGCACTGACTGGACCATGGCAGTGTACTGCTTGTTGTACTGGTTCTGAAAAGACAACACAACATTAGTAAGCAGATTTAACAATAAAAAGTGGAAATAAATGCGACAAAAACAAGAAAAATAATTACAAAGAACACATAAGCAACAAAGAAAACTAAGTGCAATATGTTTCTGAAATAATGCTATTGTGGAGTGAAAAATAATGCCAGTGAAGAGGGATGGTTCAAAGGATGACATGTGGATTTTTATTTGCTGAACCTCAAGCCTGCAGGCTCCACCTTATTCAATAGGCCCCAGTAGTTGGCGTAAAATGTATCACAGTTTACTTTTGGTATACTACACAGCTCATGAAAATGAAGTAGCCACCTCATTTTTATGTCTAAGCATGATAGGAAAAAAAGAGAAATGGCACTGTTAACTATTCCTGGGGATCACATCCTATGTTCACATTCAGCATCATTAAATGCTAACTGCAAACCAAGAGACACATGAATGGGGGGGGGGGGGGGCTGAGGGGGCACAGGCCCCCTTGGGCCACTCCCTGCCAAATTTTCTTGGCAGTGGTCTTGTTGGACTTGCCCCTCCTCCCTCCCACGATATAAGATTTTACATGCTCCCCCCCCCCCCCCCCCCCCCCCACCCACGAAAAAAAAAAAAAATCCTTGCTAGGTGCCTGCCCATCCTCCCAAAGCACCGCCCAACAGACGCCCATGAAAGGAGCCCACCAACAACCTCTCTCCAGAGGACCTTTACACACCTCCACCCTCCAGAAGCTACCACCCATCAAAAGCCTGCAGCAGCAGAATGGGAAAGTGACAGCGAAATAAAATTTAAAGGCAAAGTACCCCTGCTGTCGCAGCTTCGCCGCATCAGTTCGTATGATCCTCCATCAATTATTTGTTCTCGGTGATGCTAAGGTAATCTTGCAAACAGACTGAGGAGGAGGGGTGGCTAGGCGGAGCGCTGTCATGAAATCTGACGGGGGGGAAGGGGGGGGGGGGAGGGGGGATGATTCTGGGACCCTTTATTCACACCCCTGCCCCTTGTTATATGCCTGCAACCCCTGCCTGCCATGCCTGTCAAGGAGCTTAAAAGTGCTTATCACTAGACTTTACACACATATAAGGCGGCCTTAAACTACCGGTCCTTACTCTTTGAGGCAGCACAGTGGCTAAGGCGTTATGCGACAATGTTCGGCGGATGCATAGGCTAGTAACCCAGCCTCGGAGACTGTTGACCAGGTTGAAGAATGGGTACGAAAATGCCCGTGTATTATACAGGTACATATAAAGGGTAGTTCTGCATAGGACTCCACTACAGAAATAGAACATTTTATAACACAACTATAAAAAATAATATAGATAAAACTAATAATACTATAACTGTAAGACAATATAAGAATATAAAATAAAACCTAATAACACTGCAACTGTAAAATAAAACATCTAAAGTAAATAATAGCTTTAACATAGTGCATCTGCACCTGCATGTGTGCATTGGCAGCTGGCAGCCGCGGTAAGCTGCCAGCTGCCAATGCAAGTGGAGGGTGGCGGTCAGGTGGTGGGTGGAAGCTCGCAGGTGGGTGATTAATTTTTTTTACTGGTGGGTGCCTGGAGGTGCACCCAGTTTTACTGCGTTAGCAGTACAGTCTTATCAGTATAGTTATCTGATAGTGCTGAAACTACTGTGATGCACGTTGGAACCGTGGATCAAATGCTCTAATGAGTTCCTTTCATGCTATGCAGCTCCAGATACTCATTCAACCACACTCTATAAGCCAGTTAAAGACAGCATACTAAATAAAACTACAGAACTATTGCTCAACAGTTGAGTGAACATATTTTAGAATGTTGAAGTTTTATATTTGATAAGTTTAGAATTTCGGCCAAATACATCAAAGGCCTATTCGTATTTCTTTTTTATTTCATTGTTTCTTTTGCCGTGATTGCAGTAGTAGGACCATTCCACAAAATGACAGCGTTAGCGCGTGTGACCAAAGGCTGCACATTCACCATCAGGCATGTATACAACAAAGGGCTCCAAGGGATATCTCCCACTTTTTGAAATTGAGCTCAATCCCCCTCTCCCTCAAATACTCTCAACAGCTGTCTTGTTGAGCCCCCCCCCCCCCCCCCCCCCCTCCAATAAAAAAAAATTTACTTCAGGCCCGTTCTGAAAAAAAATCCTGGCTATGTGCCCGACTCCAAGCCACCATCACTGGTTTTGAAAATAGAAGAATAGGAGAGCGCCCCTAGAAGGAAGTGAAAGACAGGGCAAGGAACGAGAAAACAGCATCTCCGCCGCCCAAAAGGTTCTCGGGGAAATGATAATTTGCACAAGAGGAGGACAGCATAGGAAGATGAGAAAACACATGCAGGAAAAAAGAGGAAAGTGGAGATGGGGAGCAGGAAGCACGTCTTGAAGGATTTATGGACTGTTAGAAAAAGCAGGCCACTCATGGCCTTGGTCCAGCCAGGTGCCGCATTGTCACTTCAGGTTTTTCCCGTCCTTCCCCGTCTTCCATTCTTCTCACTGAGGGACGGTCCTTGTCGCCAAGTAACCTTGCCTTTTAGAGATAAACCAGACCGATCGAAATTTTTCAAGTAATTTAAGGAGTGCATCACAATATTTAAGGAGTTTCAAGAGCCCCTAAAAGCTTTTTTAAAATCAAGGGTAGGATTTCAAAGGCGTGTGCAAACCCTGCTGAGATCCCAAATGATGATCAGCCATGTTTACCAGAGTGCTGTTTGTGTCATGAAATACTTGGGTGTTGTTCACAGCCGAAACTGGAAACGCTTACAATATGTGGCCATGCAGTTAATTATTCATCACATGCCACAGCAAATGGGATAAAAGAAAGAAAAGAAAAAGCTAATTTCATGTCAGCACTCGTATTTAAATTAATATGCAGTATTTTAAGTGTTCCGTAGTGGTTCTATTAAATTATAAAAGATGACCTTAACTGAACATGCACAGCAACCCAGACAAGTAATAAAGCAGTGACACACAAAGGCTAAGAAAATGGTTCCGTGCCTGCTGCTCTGTAAGGTGCAGTGATGTCCTTGTGTAAGAATATGCTTCGGTTGCTTTGATTCGCCATATCACTTGGCCGTTGATATCTCCAACTCTTCTGCGTTCAACAATCACAATCAAGTACGGGCCTGAAACAAGCAAGCAAAGCAAATCACTCGGCAGGACATTAGAAGCAGTGTTCTAACCAAACGCAAAAGATGGTCCCTAATTATAACATGTTCTGTGGATTCACAAGATAGACGCGATGAAGGAAGTGGTCACATGATCAGTAAACAGCTCAAACAATTCACATTCCTGTAGCTGTAACCGTTCAAATAGTGGGAGAGAAGATTAGATAACTGCAGATAAAAGTGATTTTGAACCAGGCCACCAGCTACAGTAGAACCTCATTAAAACGTACCCGCTTAAAGAGTAGTTTCGTTCTAAGAGTAGTAAGGTAAAATGCTCGAATCGACGCCCAGTGAGCATAATGCGTTTCATATCCACATAAATTGCCCCAGCTTACTGCACACGTATCAGTCAACACGCACTGCACACGACGAAATAATGGTGGTTGTGTCGTCCTCAAGGGCGGCTCGGCAGACTACTGTGATGCAATGACAGCAGGCCATACGGCCAATGGCAAACTGTAGCCCAGCGGAGCCACGAAAGCAATGACGAGTGCCATCCATGGGGCTCTATTCGCAACCGTAAGAACTAACCATGCAGTGGCCCTTCGGCAGAGTGTGTCATAAATTTGAGGTCCGTGTCATGCCAAAGCTGGGACACAAATACCAGGTGGTCAGCATAAGGAAAAAGTTCGAAATCGATTGTGCTATCAAACAAGGCATGAAGAAATTGGCGCCGTAACCATAAGAGATCCTTCCCTTAGGAATTGAAAGATCATAATGTGCAAGATACTGTAACTGCCATGTACAAGTCGACCTTTTCTTTTTTTAAATGATCTTTCGGAAATGGAGTGTCTACATATACACGGTGTTGACCTAAACACAAGGTCTAACATAGTTTCACCCGAGCCGTGGGTGCCCTGTGGTGATGCCCATTTCTGGCAGGTTACATCAAGCTACACGCGTAAAAAAAAAAAGTGAATAGTCCATACAGTAAACTGGTTCCGGTAAAATACATTAGAATTGTGTGCTGTTTACCAGGCTCACTCGCGCTGGCGGTCACTTTACCGGACAAACAGTTGCAGAGCAAACTTCCGGTAACATCCGACGTGCGTCATAATCCAAAACTACTGAGCCGTTTGCTGTTTGGTTTTCCGCTAATCAGCTGGGCCACACGTGATGGTGCTGTTTTACAGTCGAGCCCACTTATAAAGAACGTGGCGGTGACTGGGATCGCATGTTCGTTGCATCCAAGGTTCGTAGTCACTGGAATTTCCATATTACAGTGAAAAATGCAGTCAGGAAAATGTGGTGCTCATTTTATAAAAAGGTCCATTATGCATGCCTGCTTATTCATGAAAGCCATAAACAGCTCATTCCAAGCTGTTCAGAATGGTCATCTACTCTCTCCAATACAATTTCTGCTAATGAGCTGCTTTAGGGACACAAAATTACTAACCATGACATGAGCATTCATGGCACTTGGCAGTAGGTCGGTAACCGCATCTCAGACTCTCGATAAAGCTGTACGAATGCAGTGCCAAAGCTAGCAGTGCAGAGTTGGAGAACCGATTGGAGAAGGCCCATTACTAGACCAGCTGGGCAAGCAAGACACGCCATGTGACTGGCAGTCAAAGTTCTCAGACAGCTGCTATTGGTTGACCACCAAGTGTGTCCAGCTATGCTTTCAACTCTGCCTACCTTTCACCTGCACCACACTTCTCCTGCCACTTTTGACCAACTGGCACACGTGCATGCAACGACTGACACTGCAGCATGTCAGCGCACGCATGGCCTGAGGATTCAATGCCGACTTTTTATTGCTTTTTTTTGGGCGCAACATTATTTTGGAAAGAGGCCAGGGATGTCACGAAAGCTAAAAAACGCTTTTGGGTCTCCACTATGACAGGAAGCGCGCATTTTTAGAGTGTGGGCTATACTTATGGCGCCTCCTCCTTTGCTCTAACAGAGTTGAACTGTCAAGGTCGTTTGCTGTATCTGAGACATAGGTGCCATTGCTCGAACACATATTTTGACGGTAGCACCAACCTCATTCTTAATAACCTAGCGTTCGTTATAACTGCAGCAGTTATAAGTGGATTCGACTGTATCTTCTTTTATCTTCACTTCTGCTCGTTTCACAATTGTGTCGTTTATTGCTTTGAGCTGCGCACAAGCCGTCATGCCATCCCACAGGTAACTACACAATGTTGGGTGAGGCGGAAGGGGGCTGGTAGACGTCAACTTATATTTGCAGCCAGCTTTATATACAGTACATAATGTGCATTAAGACCTTTGTAAAATTTTTTAGGATGTGTTTGTGAAATTTGTGCACACTTTTTAAAGCCTTAATTTAAAGAAAAGAAGTGCATAAATCACGCAAGTAAATGCAGTAAATGGGCGATCTTAAGCCATTTCGGTTAAGCCGTATTACCGTTTAGTGCATACTTTTTCTGAGATCCAGCCAACTACGGTTTAACTAGGTTTTACTGTAAACTGGTTTCAGAGTATGCATGATATGATAGATGTTTGCATAAGTGACATTAGCCATTGGTAACAGATGTGCTAATTTAGTGAAAAGCTCCAGTCCATAAGTAAGCTGTCTTGCATGAGATGACTCGTGCTGGTAATCTTATGCCACAAGGACTGTCAAAGGATGCTGCTTAATATTCGTCTAGCTCTGTTCTACAAGATGCAGAATTTTCAAGCGTGATAAAACTAATCCACATAGACCATAGCAATGCACTAGCACTGAAAAATATCACCCTGCCAATGGATGCTCCCACATACTTTAAAAAGATAAAATATTGTAGGCACACCAAGGCACTTCATCTTGCTCAATTCCTTTAGCACTTAGGACAAGCATGGCTTAGCAACAACATGATCCTACTATGCAGCAAACGATGGTTTATCCAATGCAGTTTTGATAAGTATTCCAAACAGTTTTAAAAAATCAAGCTTGTCTGCATATTTTTGCTTCACACAAAACAGATGGCAAATCTAAGACCATGTTCCGTTGTTCACAAGCTGTCAATGGCAACAGAGCTATTCCCCGAAACAATTTTTCTTGTGAATGGAGCCAAAGCTACAGATCACAAACACGCAGTCCCTTCCTACACAGCGGCTTTAAAGGCCCAGGTTACAGTAAACCGTTCCCTCTTAAAACAGCATATTGATAATACTTATTATTTAAGGCATATTTTAAAGAAAACTACACAATTTCAATGTTACAGTCATAGAGAAAACAGTTTCTTTGATTACACAAATTTTTTAGGCATGTCTGCTTGCAAGAGGCTTCATAGATGGCGCCAGCTAGACCAGCAATGGAACGAAGTAACTGCACAGTGAGCAACGTGCCAGGTAGCCGTCCTGTGGCCGAACAATTGTCGGAGTTACACAGTCTCAGACACTCAGCCCATGCAGCTCTCTTTAGTGCCAAGGAAAGTTGTTGCCGAGTGTAGCATTGTACAGAATGGAATCTTCACATTGGCAGCAAGCAACAAGATGCCTTCTGCACATAGTACCAGGACTGAGGCATAGACCCGATGTTTTGATTTTCAAGTGAAAAGTGACTAGTCAAGTGAAATTTATGACTCTGAAGGTGGTGACGAGGACTTGGTGCAAGGCCTGAGGCACAGCTCTTTGCATTGTTCCTCAGTTCATGTAATTTCCACCCACATCGCAAAGTGTCTCGGAGTAGATACAAGAAAAAAGCACCCGGGGACATTTTTTGATTGCCAACATATATTTTTTATTAATAGGTGCAATCCTGCAACTGCCAATTGTAAAACACACAAAAAAAATGTCTTGCTCTTAAAACACTAAAACAAATCTGTCTGGCTCTTCATTGCTAGTGTAAAGTCATAGTAATATGTAGTAGTAGGAAGTGGTTTTTATTAAAATAATAATAAAAAGGTAGGAAAAGATTTTTGCTAGCCCCGGCATCTGCCATCGATACTGAAGCACCTGAGCTGAGGCAGCAGAAATATAGCAAGAAGTAAATTATGCAGTAGTAAACGTGGTCAGATTTCATGTCAAGGGTGCAAAGCTTCAGTAGCAGATAGCTGCCAAAAGGTGGCAGCGACAAAGCAGTTATACCTCTTGCAGTCAAATGAAGACAATCAGTCGGCAATAAAAGACCACTTGACACATGGCCCACTACAGAAATAGTTCATTCAGTCTGCTAAATGAGTCCCCCACTGGCCAACAAACAAAAGCTGAATTAAATAGTTACCTGCAAGAAGGTGGATAATGCCAACAATGCCATAGATTACTCTTCTAACCGCATGTGGAGGAATGTCAGGCTTTGCTGTTGCCAAGAGAAAAAAGAATGCATTATTATCGCTGCATCACTGCACATAAACCACATAATGCTCAAGAGAAACTCCAAACATTTAATTTATGTTAAAAAGCCGATTCCCGCTGCGACAACATGTCAGATGCAGAGTCTAATGTCTTTTATCGGAATTTATCCCAAGGTGATGATAAAACTAAAAGAGAGTAGCTTAAGCATGAATGCAACACTGAAAAGAAACAAGGAGCTAAAGACAATGTCTGCAGAATAACCTTCCTTTTCTTTATTGAGATTTTGCTGGTGCATTCACTTTTAACATGGTGCTAAAAACTAGGAAATTTACTTGTATTCAATGTAGTATTCATAATTTTTTTATTTCCACTAATGAAGAGGCAAAGGACAAGAACAAAATGATTTAAACTCGCTTGCAACTCTCGCTTAGCAATAACACAGAACAAATAGTAATAGGGTATTATTATTACACAATGCAGTTACTTGAGAATGTAATACGCAGTGTTGCACGTAACTAAAGTAAAAGTACAGAAAGTCTGCTAAACTTCACGAGAATGAAACTGTAGTAGTACTGCTGGCAATAACAACAAAAACCGGACAACTTATATTTGATTAATAGCAAGTTATTTAGGTTACAATTAATGGGAACTTTTCTACCACTAAAGACATGTAAACTTATTCGCTGAAAAGTTGTACAGTGCCAAATGAAACTTCGGGTGACAACTTGCAAAAAACGTTTTAATCTGCACCCTTTTTAAACACACCTTGAATTAAACATTGGAAAATTGTTGGGCACATTTAACTGTAGGTGCCCATTTGTGTTGATGTTCGCTATGGTTGCACCTACTTTGGTGCATTATGGCAACAGCTGCTAAGCATTGCCATTGCACCACCACTGTCCTTGCTGCTATGCAAGCACTGCTGAATGTGGGATGCTCAAAGCAGGTGCTCATATCGTGAGCAGTTTAAATTTCATGTCCCCTGCTCAGAGCGTAGAAAGAATACTCAGTATTGCCAGCAAGAAAACTGCCCTATTTGGATCTTCGGAGCCTCTCTGGTTTATTAGAAAATAATGCTTCTATTTGAGCAAGATAGCAGCCAACAACACTGTATAAACTTGATACTTGAACAATGCGTTACTTTTCTTCAGAGCTCATCTCAAGCTATATCACACACGCCATAACAGTACTCCTAAACACCTTTGTAGAGCCAAAATGTCATTCACACCACCGAATTCTTAGCGTTCTCCAACATCGAAACAAGAACAATAATTAAAAAAAAGGAAATGTACTTATTCTGGTTGTGCAGTCATTTACCTGTGCCCTTTCTTGCTTACTATAAAAAAAAAACAGCCTAGGCAGTGCCACCTGACATTATAAATCTTCACTTCTAAATTTTACTTTTGTCCACCTTTACTGATACTGCTACAGCCCTTAAAGAGGTGCAAGATACGTTTCCTTGCACACACTGTGTAAGGCATACAGGTGGGGAACATGCGAAACACACTTGGCACCAGCGACCGGATAAAGTACCACTCCCACACCTTCAAACAGGGCCTGCGATGAAACTTCGCCGGCAGACACAAAGACACACATGAATGGTATCGCTGCCAGAGGAACCAAATGCTATCGTGCAGCACTTGTCTTTTGGCATTTTGCCAGCCAGCCACCATTCAGAGGAACCATGCCATACACATGCAGTAAAAGTGTTTTTTGCTATTTGGGCACCAGACCGGGTGCGCAGTGATGGTCGCAAAGGTGGTGAATAAACAAGCCAACCATCGACTGAACAAACGAAAGAACAATAAAATGCTAGGCGAGAGTTACTGTTTTGTCATCAAAGCACTGGTTCTTACCCATCCAACTGGTTAAAAAAAAACGTGCAAAAATGGGTCACTTAGCGAACAGTTCTCAGGGCGCCTAGAGGCACTATGGGACTTTATATTCATAGGGCACTGACCACTATGTCCCCACCTGTATATCTCACACTGTGCTTTCACACTCAAATAGGGACCCAGCTATTCCCTAGAAACATGATTTTAAAGGGACAATGGGGATAACTCCATCAAATGTTTTTCCTCAGCAAAAATCAATTTTATGGCTCTTTTTGGAAAAAGGTATTTATTAGTGAGCAAACAGCATTTAAAAATTTTCCTTTGACTTGATACAAACTCATGACATTTACAACAAAAAGAACTGTGTGGTCACTGTATTGAAGTGAATGGAAGTGTATCCTAGCCTCTGGAATCCAAGGCCGAAAAAGTGTGTCGATACATTGCCGTTTACTTACAAAATCGACCAGTTATAAAGACACCTGTTGTTTTTGTTTTTTTTCATTTTTCTAGTTAAGAGAACTCCGTTTTTAATGAAAGTAGCGCCTTTGCTGTCAGAGTGCAGCAACCAATTGATGCACGTCAACTTCAATACGTCCTCGGGGTCCCTTTAAGTGAAGCATTCTCATGCATAAGAAACTACAGATGTTTATAAGACATTAGAGACACAGAAAAATAAAATTATCTCAAAGCCTAGGCATACACCACAGAACGGAGTGATGCTGTTTGTACTTGTGCGTGTGACAAATGCAGTGCACTCCAGCTCAAAACTGTGCGATAAGGTTGCGAGAAAGATTTTCTTCTCAGCTCCCGTGCTGCCTAATTTTTGCAGTCAACTGTTAATACATTTCCAATGATGCTTAAGCAAGGCACCATTTCGGTAAATTCAACAGCATCATCATGCCACAAAACTTTAATACAGCAGCGCTTTGAACAGAACAATTCTAAAAAAATGAGCTATTACAATAATGCAACTTCAACTGTTACAAGAACCAAAGCAAGTATGAATGTCAAAACACAAGGAAAATGCACCATACAATATAAAGTGTACCAAACTTTTTTATGTTGTAATCATGAGAACTTCACAGATAACCAGGTAAATTGTATTCATATTCATGCTCATAAGACCCGGTAGAATCAATATAAAAACAAAGCTTAAGTTTTTAGCCAAAAACCCACAATTACAACGTCTCGACAGTCTCAATTCCAGCTTTTTCTTTGTCGTGAAAATGTAACAGTTAAATGTGTCTCTGCGGCGAAATGCTCCATAGTTTTTATTTGAAAAGTGTTACAGATGGGAACCAAATTAATACTTAAGAAGCGAAGTAAGACATGATGTTGGGCTACTAAGTTCATAGTGAATGCCAAAAAAAACTGCGCGAAAATGACGGGACAAGAAGAGGCACAAAGACACACACACAAAGCGCAGAACTTCCAACTGACTTCATTTTGTGAAAACAGGGTGCTTATAAAGGCTGTCAACTTCACAAACGAAGTACAGACGAAAAAACATTGTGTGCAGTGCGAAGACAGTATCAACAGGGCCGTCGTTATCAATAAGCTCGCCTTCGTTATCTCTATCAAGGAAAGAGATCGAATTCTTAGAGGGGCACATTTGGGCTTTCCATCAGTCCTAATCAGACGTGGCCCTGCTGATACTGTCTTCGCACTGCATGCAATGTTTTTACGTGTGTACCTTGTTTGTCATGTTGATAGCGTTTATAAGCGCCCTGTTTTCACAAAATGAAGTCAGTTGGAAGTCCTGCGCTTTGTGTGTGTGTGTCTTTGTGCCTCTTCTTGTTCCATCGTCTTCGCGCAGTTTTTTTGGCATTCACTAAAAAGCGAGCATGTAGTTAATTTAGTCTGCAGTTTTCAATACCCAAACTAAGTAAGCCTAAAATTTTCAGCCTTTTAAACACCCATGGACAAAATAAACCAAGAGAATGGACTACACGTTCAAAAGGATGCATTACACGTCTGAATTTATGCTAAAGCAAAAGAACAAATGGTTACAAAAATAGGGCTCACCTGAGAGAGTAATCTCACGGGACACCCTGTCAATCACAAGGCTCTTATCAGATGAATTCGATGGTTCAATGATGTACCTTTCAGGTGTGCTGTACCTGAAAATGGAAAAAAAAAAAGCTTGAAAAATTATTACCATCAAACCACACGATAATACAGTCTCCTGACACTAGATTTAAGATTTCATGAAAAACTGCAGAAGAAATGAAGAACTTAAGAGCGTGGAGATAAATTCTGAAAGAGGTATTTAAGCACAGTTCAATTTCTGTAAGCTTCGTACATCAACCACGGTCACACAAGGCTTGCCATGAATAAGTTGCACTGCACCATGTCAAGCATTGTTTGAATTCCAAGTCAGCAATTCAATTCATCACTTGAATCCATACTTATTTAGGATTGCTCAGTTGCCTGGTCAGCAATAAACTGCCCATTTGCACCAGCACTGCTAGCTGTGACAATGTACTCACTGTTCTTTGCAGCTGAAAAGAACTGATTTCAATGGTAATGAAATCACTTATCATACATCGATTCCATGCCATGCAACTACCACATCAATAATTAACAGTTAAAGAAGAACAAAATAAAACCAAACGGCATCACATCCATAAAAAATTCAAAGCAATATACTGCACGAATGCACGCTATGAAGTTGCCTCAAGGCACTCCTAGTCCATCGGAGGTTTCACATCTGCAAATATGTGCCAAGAACATGTAAAAGCTTTACTGCAGGCTACTTACTCCTTCAGCTCCTCTGTTTACTTTTATCAGCAAAATTTTTTGTTTGCTGTAGCTAAACTTCAGTGCTTTACATTCTTCTTCGCCCCATTTTGTTGAAGTGGCAAATGTGCATGCACTGCTTATCCACAAATTGGTACTTCGAGGAAGAGAAATAGCACAATAACTGTCCCATCTCGGTGGGCACCTTAAATATGCCGTAAGGGAAAGGATAAAGGAGGGAGCAAAAGAAGAAAGAGATAAAGAGGTGACGTTGTAGGGGCCTCCAGAATAATTTGCACCACCTGGGGATCTTTAACATGCACCAACTTTGCACAGCATACGGGCGCCTTCAGCGTTCCGCCTCCATCAAAACGCGGCCACAGCGGTTATATAAACACACAACACACACTAGCAACCATGCATATGTATACAGGCTGGTACGTATTAGCTCTAAAAATAAACTATTACTGTTGTTTTGCTATTATTATACCCTTATCAAAACACAGTACCTGCTTTAGCAGGAACCAAGAAGCAACAGGAGGATCTGTTGCAAAATACCTTAGCTGTTGCTACACCCAGCCAGCAATAGGAAATGCACAACTAATAATCATGACAGAGACATATTGGCTGTAAGTATGATAAAAAAATTTGAAGGAATTCAGAGCATGCACTATCCCTATGAAGTGAAACATTAGCAAAAATAAACTGGAAAAATGCACTGAGCATTACTATACAGTTATGCGCAGCTGCATCAGCACAAACCAGCGGTGTAACACCAGCCTCAAAACATGGTGCTTGAAACCGAAGGGTGTTCGTGTTAACACACTGACGAAAGATATGGAGGTAACACCCTGTTTTTCCAGCTGGCCACGTTTCAATTTATCCCAATGGTACAGGAATATCCACTGTGCAACTGCCAGCGATACTTTATACAAAATAGTCATGTCACCAACGTCTGTCTAAAAAGTAGTGTGACTAGCAGTTCACACAGGAATCAATACACAGTAAGCATGTACTGTATACACCATGTGCCCTAACTGACGACATGAAACAGGTGAGAAACACCTAGAAAGAAGAAGGGCAGAACTATGGCTGAGAATTTTCAACTGGAAGCATTCCTTGTGACAACAGAACATGTAAAACGAGCACTGACGCCATAGTCAGGACAATTTCTAAACTATTTTTGGAGTGAAGCAACATGAGAACCTGACATTTGGTAAATTTAGCCCAACAACTAACTGCAAGACTTTTCTGTTGTAATATATGATGAGATGACTACATGTTGGCCAACTTCTGCAAAGCTCAGATGCATGTCGCAACCATTCCGGATTTCACATAATGCCAAATTTATGAATTCTAAAGATGTAAGATATCTTCGCATACATGAAGAGCAGTCAGGTGGAAGCAATTAGATTGCTGGGCGGTTGTGTGAACCACAGGCTTTTCAAAACGACGGCTCATCGGTTGCAGCCAAAAGGCCGAGGTACAACTTTTAACAAGCGATTCATTAATTACACCAGAAGTAATCAAAATGTGTGCCACACTTTTCCGCACGCCAGCACATCTGTTGTTACACTCGTTCTAAGGCACAACCGCCATTTGTAGTGAACTCGTGCAATATAACTATGGAAACTCAAGCGGACCAAATTCATCAAATTGATCGACGCACAAAGGAAGACGCAGCGGTAACGACAGCGAATAGCTAAATGACTGTTCAGCACGAAACTAAAACGGACCTCAGCACAGGGAAAGAGGAAACTGCGGAATCGAATTCCTGGCTTGTACCGCTATATACGGCTTTACTTATTGTATCTAAGCGTGACTAATGGAAAGCAATGAATTTAAGCGAATACACAGCACGAAGTGTGTTCACGTTCTTACTAACAGAAATGAGCGCACTCACAGAACACACTCCCCGTATACTTCGGACATCATGGTATCATGCTGTTACCGCCTCAATTTTCAGCATTTATCCACACAGCTGCAAATGCGAAGACTGCAGCAGTGTGACAGTGTCAAGTAACATGCGTGATAAGCACAAATCTGCCACCGAAAGAAACCTCAGATGTGCAACTAGGCTACTCAAATCATCGGAATTTAGCAGCCACCCAGGTTGCTGCTTTAGATGCGCTTCGCTGCCAAAAAACCTAAAAATCATGAAATAAGATGCAAATATAGGAGCTGCAACTGAAATAAGTAACAAAAGGGGAGGTTTAAAAAATAGAATGTTACGTCTTTCTTTTGGTGTCTCGGTTAAGATGGCCCGGAAGATGTCGGTACCATGACGACAGCTTATGCAAGTTACAGCGGTTCGTGCTAAAGCTCTAATGTCATAAGCAAAGGAATTATCCTTCACGCATGTTCTACGAACTAATAAGCATGCACGCAAAACAGGAAAGACATGGAAACGTTGAAGAACTTACAAGATAAGGCTGTCGTACACTCCTCCATCCGTGGCCGCCGCCATGACGGTGGCACATGGTTGGCAGTACGCAACAATCAGTTCTCTAGACACGGCCACACGGTCACGGCAACGTGGCCGCAGGTCACAGTGGCACGGTGGCACTGTTCCCGAGGCGAAGTGGGCGAAATCTGCAGTGGAGAGCCACGCAATTTCTGTTTCACTAGTGGCTTGTACCACGGAGGGGTGTAGATTTTATAACTACAAAAGTGAGAGTCACGTAAAGCAACGTATACATTTTTACATCTATGTTCACAGCATCGGGGATTTCCACTGGTCCCTTAGAAGTACACTTTACGTGCACGCACGCACGCCGTATGGGATATTCTAGCTTCCTGTCGTCACCGCATCTCAGTTATTGACATTGAATGTATACGTGTAAAAAATTGAAAATTTGTTACGTAAGGAAATGGCGCAGTATCTGTCTCACATCTCGGCGGACACCTGAACCGCGCCGTAGGGGATAGAGGAGGGACTGAGAGAATAAAGGAAGGTGCCGTAGTGGAGGGCTCCGGAATATTTCTACCACCTGGGGATCTTTAACGTGCACTGACATCGAACAGCACACGGACGCCTTTGCGTTTCGCCTCCATCGAAACGCGGCCGCCGCGGTCAGGATCGAACCCGGGTCGGAACGCCCGGGTACTACGGCTCAGTAGCCGAGCGCCCTTAAACTATAATATTCTAGTTCACTGTACCCTAACCACTGAGCCACCGCGGCGGGTTAGACGTACGTGTAGCACCAACTCCTGAAACAATATGATATTACCAAACTTAAAGCTTCAAGGCCGCAATTAAGCATTTACTGCCACTTCTTGTGCGCGTGTGGCACGGCTATAAGCTTGCAAATGCTAAATGACTCTTTTTGCAATATTTACCTCCACGACTGAAGACCGGGTATGCCGAGTACGCAATTAATGGTTTATGGTTTTATCCGTATGGTTTATCGTCGCAAAGAGACTCGGGCTATGAGGGGCGCCGTAGTGAAAGGCTCCGGAAATTTCGACCACCTGGGGTCATTTAACGCGCACTGACATCGCACAGTACACGGGCCTCTAGAATTTCGCTTCCGTCGAAATTCGCCTGCCGCGGCCGGGATCGAACCCGCGACTTTCGGGTCATGCCGAGCACCGTAACCACTAAGCCACTGCGGCGGCTCAATCAGTTCCGTAATTAAGTTACATATATGTTCATCAGCATAGTACAACATCCCTAGATTTGCAAAGGTGCACGTAACATTCAGCGCAAATAGTATGTGCTCATTAACAGGTCCTACAGGTAATTAACCTTTCAACAACAAACGCCATAGAGGAAAGGGGAGCAAATGCGCCCCCCTCACACCTACCAAATTTTCACAGACATCACCATTTTTCTGCGAATGAAGTTCAAAATTATGCAAAATGCGTTATCCATGTAGGACGTCCCTCACCAATAAGTGATAGTTTCCCTATAGTTGGGCCAGTGGAACTCGCATTAAATGTAGGAAAATTAGTGATAAATAGTGAGGCACATAGAAACAAGTTCTACCAATTTCAAAACACATCTCCAACATTTGCTTCCAATGCTACATGCAAACAATTTGCACCACCATATTTGCAGCTCACATACGTAACAAAACAATGTCGGTACAGGATATCTCGCAGCAAGGTTATTACGTAAAATCATGAATTTCTAAAATAAAATAATTTGGAATGTCTCGTCTATTTTCTAACAAAAAAAAATTGGCCAACGGTTACGCTTCTCGGTAAAGCGAATTTTGAGCACAGCTGGTACAGCACTTGAACCTCAGGTGACAGCATACAGAACACGCAGTGCTGAACGGAAGTGGCGCTGGGTGCTTTTGGTTTCGGGAGATTCAGCTTGGGCAGCGCGCACAGCAATCAGGCGGCGCTGAGCCAGCCAAGCCTCACGGACGGCCAGCAGCATTCGCTACTCTGGCGCCAAGGGACCTGTACCCCCCTCCCGCGGGCTTTTCTTTTCGTGCTCTTCGCAGTCTTTCATCCTTAGTTGCACTCTGTGTTTGCTCTTTCATCCTCCACTGCTTGGGCAGCACGCACGGCATGCAGCTGAGCCTCAGGCACATGGTACTCTGGCGACGCGGAACCTGCTTTCAGCTACTGCCGTACCCTCCTACTCCACTTTCTTTTTCGCGTTCTCTTCGCTGTTGCCATCTTTCACCCTTCTCTGCTCTCTGTGTAGGCTCTTTTTCATCCCCTGCTGTGCTCCTCATTCGCTCAGTTACGCCGTGGGATGACGGCGACGCCGCTACTAAACTTGATTTTCTGTGCTGTTCACCAGGACGGCATCATGCATTTATTTTTGCTCTTCATAATACTGAACGCTTGCTCCACGCTTGAGATCCAGCAAAGCAATCTAATGCATCCATCACTTGGCAGTGGCACATACAGATTCTTCACATCACCCATTGCCGCCTTCCAACACCTGTTCTGCAGCAGCGACCAGCTTCAGGATGCCTCTGTTAACAATGAGCCAGTTTTGAGTTTTGTAGGCGTGCCTGCGCGAGCACAGGCAATTATGCACAGGCATTTATGTTGTTGCACCACCATTGGCGGGATATGAGGCTGGCAGAAACAGTCACGGTAAGTGCGAAGGGACTCGGTGATCTGACAGGTGAAAATGTTGGTCAGTCCAACTGGTTTATGGAACAATTCCCAGTTGGCTCCAGTTGGAACCAACTAGGAATTGTTCCATAAACCAGTTGGATCTGAGAAGCTCAAGTTAGGCCCACTTAAAATCCAGATTCCTCAAAGCAATTCGTATTCATTAAATGTTTAACATCGCTCACACTTCTCATTAAGATCTGGACTGTTAGGTTTTAACATACCAGAGTGACTTAGGCAAAGAGGAACACCGTTGTGGAGGGCCCCCGATTTATTTAGACCATTTGGGGTTCTTATTGTGCACTGACATTGCACAGCACACTGGCACTTCTGTATTTAGCCTCCATCAAAATATGGCCGCCAAAGGCAGGATCGAACCCACAGCCCTGGGACCAACAGCTGAACACCAAAGCCACTCAGCCACCACGGCAGGTCTGTCTTGTCAAGAATCCTATCCAAATTTGTATTTGTTGAATGAAGTTTAAAATACACTGTGATGGAATTTTATGTGCCAAAGCAACACTGTGAGCTATGAGGTAGCTGTGGTTAGTGTTACCAGTGTTTTGTTGTAGAGCACATTATTTTAAAATTTCCCATTTCGTGGCCTCAATCCCGGAATTTCTATGGTTAACCTTGCGTGTGTGCTGCCACTGGACAAATGGCCATTGATATTCGCTCTGTGTTCACTGAAGAACAAAATTTTGAACTGGCTTTTGGACATTTGGGACAAATAATGACCCAAGCTCTCACCTAAGGCCGCCACTTTTGAAAATCAACGCGCTCATGATATGTTTTGAACAGTAACAGTGATATCAAAGGATGGCCTGTCATTACGATGCCGTTTGGTAGAAACCCAGTTTTGGTTTCCTGGTTTTTGATCTTTTTAAATACTTACACTAGGTATCCTTGAAAACCGTTTTTCGTATGAGAGCGAGAGGACTCTAAGGAATGTGATGTGATTGTCAACTCAAAATGTACAAAAAATCCCCAGAGTTGGCACCAAAATCTCGGTATACAGGCATTTTTGCATTTTGCCGAGATCAAACCTGCCAACACGTATAAAACAAAAAATTTTGTAGCTTACATTTAGAAATCGAACTCAGTTTTGGTTCACAAAAACCGGCTAGTGATTAAGTTGGAATTTGCTGAGCTGTTTCATTAACAAAAATACAATAAAAATAAAATATGAGTTTTAACGGCTTCACGAACAAATGCTGTACCCAAACAGCATGAATGAAGTGACGAATATATTGTCCATGTTTGCAAGGGAATGCAAGAAAAAATGATAAAATTACAGCAGGGAAGGTTAAAATACAAAAAAAGAAATATAAACTGCTTCCACTTTCTTGCATTGAATCAGTAAATGACCTTCTCATCAGCTCAGATTTCATGACTTCATTCGATGCTCAAATTTCTGGGTAACACACAGGCACAAACATTTGCAAGATGGCCAGAAAAAATTTGTTGCGATAACTGCAGCGTCTGCGGAAACTTCAGCCACCAGCAACATAAATTGCTTCACTCCGGCCATGTATGTTGTAGATTAATTTTTATGCTGCAAGGGCAGCTTCGGGCAAAGAGCACCAAGGCAAAGGTAGTTTTTACACAACATTGGTTCAAATACCCATTTCCCAAGCATATCGCCCTAGATAAACCGAGCACAATGCCAGGGGAAAGCTTGTACCTGTTGTATCACCAATTGGCACCTGGCAGCACTGGGGATCTAACCCTGCACCTCTCGCACATAAGGCGGATGCTCAAACCACTAGGCTACTGCTGTGTTCAGCACTCCAGCCAAGTAAGCAGAGCTCTCCCAGCTAACTTCAACAGTAACACATATTCAAGCCAACTATGACAAGCTATCTTATAAAGTCATAAGCTGTGCACTAGACAGCACGCAAGAGGCCACCTACAGTATAAATTACTTAATTCCAGCCATGTGCACAAAACCTTTGCACTTTAAATGCATATTCAAGTCAGCTATGGCCAGCTATTGATAATGTTGACTGATAATGATTAATTGATAATGTACGTGCAGGATTGCACTCAAAAGTGATAGGACACAGTCAATGTCAATGTAGACTTAAAATTAGTCTATGAATACCACGCACACAGCCTGGCATACTTAAGATATGCAGGCCTACAATTAGGCTTTCAAAACAAGTTCCACTTTGACAAGAACTGCATACACAAATCAGCCAAGCCGTACAGAGGGTCAATTTCAATGGGATGTTCAAATTTAATTTGTGCCCAGTTAAAAATTGTCATGACCTCAAAGCCATTTGCAAAATATCAAGTGGCGGGCAGTATTATTACTTGTTCCTTTCTGAACAAAACACAACAACTTGCTAGAATTTCTAGATAAAAGAGCAATAATTCTACAACTTGCAGATAGATACTGCTGGTGGTCCTGCCACCCTTATTTTCATGTTCTTCTTACAAATCTTTTATTTTACCTACTATGCATATACAGCCGACAAATGGGAATCTGACAAGTATGGACATCACCCAAGCAAAGCTCTATATTATCAGGAAGATACTAAAGAACACGTTTCTGTCATGTTAAGTATGTACGGAACGTTATTTTCAGCTACAAGATGGTAACACAACCATTTCAAAGATGTTGCTTCCATGGAAGCCACAAAATTTCATAAAAACTCCACAGCTTTACTCAATGCACTGTTTAAAGGATGCCAACAACTGCCATGTTTGCAATGTTCACCAAGGGCTGCAGGAAAGGAAAAAAAATATGCCCAACAAATAGTTATCTTGGGATGACTATTCTGCCTTTGGCTTATGCATTTTCCTGAATGTTACTGGCCAAAGGAACAGTATTATAATCTTCCAGTTAGAAGCCAAATACCCGAAAATATCAAATTTTACAATGTACGATTACTTGAGCTATGAGCCATGCCATGAAACTACCGCACAAATATATAATTTCATGAATCCTCTTACAAAAGGATGATTACAGAAAAGCAAATATTAAAAAGAAACAGGAAATGGTCCTTAAATATTTCTTGTACAGCATACAGACCACAAAACACTGAATAAAATTATACACACATGAATGCTTTACTTCCAACAGTTTTTGAAGCAACAGGCAATGAAGACAGGTCAATGTATGGAAAATATATGGAAGGCAAAGGGCCTATCAATGTAATACTTATCACATAGGCACTTCGGATCCCAATTGAGCGCACTCCGCATGCAGTGCTGCTACATGTTCACTCGATCCCAATCACCAAGTTGGCCTGCTAAACAGGTGGCACTGAATGCCCGTGTGGTTCTAAAATAATAGCAAACAAATGGGTTCGTAACAACGAGAAGCAAAAAAAAAAAACACTTCGGATAAAAAATCCTATGGCTGTAATGCAGCTATGCATGTGGGTGTTAGTACACTAGTTTACTGTCCAGGCAGGTGGGTGGCATTGACAGTATGAACACAATTTTGGAAATCAAGCTGCACTGAATAAAATCAACAATTTTAAAATTTCACAGCTTTTACAGAACACTACCTTTCTGCATATTTCATAAACATTTTGCATTTGACAGTGTCCTGAGCACGAGTCGCAGCCCTCGATGGCGCTTCAGGAACCGAATAGGGGTCGAGCAAGATTGGGCTCGATCATGATTGAACTGGCTGTGCAGCACCGCCAGATCTCCACCGAGTTCAACCCTGATTGTCTCGATCCCTATCGAAAGTGGCCGTGTGAAAGCAGTATAACACTAATTCTTCCATGGGTCTACGAAATGTGCAGACCTGATTAAGCTGCACTTTCAGAACATTAAAAATAGAGACAAAAATCAAGGGAACAGGAGAAAGTGACAAAGATTCTCAAATGATTTCATTTATTTACTTCAAAGTGGCAGGTGTGTGCGTGTGGCAGGCTGTTATACACCTCCATGATGACAACAAAATGTATACAATTTCTTTCGGTCGCAGCAAAACTGGTACATCAATTCATATTGTACATCTGTCATCAATATACACGTGCACCTTCCATCGCCTACCATCTCGTCAACGACAAGCATCTTACTAAAAATTGCATGCCCGACATTTACAATCTGAAACAAAAAAACATATCGTCTATAACATCTATTAACAGTTCTTAACTTGACATCTGCACAATAAGTTCAATGTTAAGCAAATTGCACTAAAATAGAGCTGCGCATTACAATGCGCACTCATTATGCTGATTCCATCACTGATACTGCTCTAGCTGTAAAAAGCCTAAAGACTACAAGTGAACACCAGCAAGCTCCATATATAGGTCAAGTTAAAAATACAACAATGAAAGTTGTGCCGGGCTGATTACCCTCTTTCTCCACACATAGAATACGTATAAGAAAAAACCATCACACCATCAGTAAAACAGAAAATATGCTGTCCTTCAGGCTTTAAAAGGCCAAGCCCATGCAGCACTCTAATGGCAAAAAAGCGTTTGTGTAATACCTGACATAAGCCACGAAACCTGCAAGAGTGCTGATGTATGTGCATAAGATGTGGGATGCATACTGTTCCAAAAACATGCACACAGGAGAAGCGAACAGTACAAAACAGACATTCAGTCCTGTTATGTGCGCTTTGTTTACAGCTTCGATCAGCGTCGTGGCCAAGTTCACTGGTTCATGACAATATGATGCCTCCTCCTGAATGCTCAATCCTCTGGAAAAAAAAAAAAAAAAGACATTGGAGACCATGAAATATCATTCCACTACCACATTATGAACACCACAACTAAAAAAATGACTCAGTACTTGGTTGGTTGGTTTATGGGGGTTTAACGTCCCAAAGCGACTCAGGCTATGAGAGACGCCATAGTGAAAGGCTCCGGAAATTTCGACCACCTGGGGTTCTTTAACGTGCACTGACATCGCACAGCACACGGGCCTCTAGAATTTCTCCTCCATCGAAATTCGACCACCACGGCCGGGATCGAACCTGCATCTTTCGGGCCAGCAGCCGAGCGCCATAACCACTCAGCCACCGCGGCGGCGACTCAGTACTTCTGGTTTATCTCCTCGAATGGAAGCCAGATTCTTTCTATGCACTGTGAACAATTTGACACTTCCATTTATGGTGGCGCTGAACTGAAAATGCATCACCCTTTGATACTTTGTAAGGTCTTTTGCTGAAAGGTGCTAAACCACTTTCTTGACTTCTTTGAGGATCCTTAGCAAGATCTATATGAACACATCACGACACCATATTGCCACATTGAATTCAGATGGTGCTACTGTAATGAGTATTCAAGATTGCTTCAAAGACTTGTACAACAAAACCTTATAATATGACACTCATTATTCTGAGCAGTTTTAACTGCCTTCAAAACTTCTCTGAACGTATTAGTCAGGTGTGTAAAATGCAGATTAATTTTAATTTGAGCTCACTTTGAAAACATTAAAACTACAATGATTTCATGAGGCTGTGAGTGAGTGTCACACAAATTTACTACAAACACTGTAGTGCAAGTAGCAAATACGCAGGTAAAAGAATTTGGAACCATGAATAAAGACACTGGGTCTCTTTATCTGCTCCAAGAGCTCAGTTTTAACAGCCAAAACTTGCCAAAGTAAGCAACTATACAACTTTGACCTTTTTCTCATGATGAAATAAAAAAATACAACGGAATGATTATTTAAAAATTTTTCCTCTGTCTATCTGGTTTCGTTTATGGGGCTTAATGTCCCAAAGCGACACAATCTATGAGGAACACCATAGTGGAGAGCTCCGTTTAATTTTGACCACCTGGGGTTCCTTTAATGTGCACTGACATCACACAGTACACAGGTTTCTAGCATTTCGCCTCCATATAAATGCAACTGCCGCGGCCAGGATTGAACCCGTGTCTTATGGTTCAGCAGCCAAGTACCATAACCACTGAGTCACCGCGACAGCTCTTTGATTGGAATTTTGCAAGACAAGAACATTCTTGCAAGTGAAGCAAGATCCATTAGTACAGTGGCTTTACTGCATCATGAACACAAAAAGAAAGTGCAAAGAATTATCTCTGATAATGTGGGCCTCAAAGCAATCATGTGCACATGCCTGTAAAACAAAGATGCGCAAGCAGGCTTGCGTCTTGCATAGTGACACTGCCGAGCATGACAAACCCTTACATTTTACCTGCATATTTAACAGAAGACTGCAGCCCCTGGCAGACCTCCAGGGCTGTTTTTTAGCATTGCTTTCCTTTCTTTTGGTCCTCTGTTTTGGTCCACAGTTACGTACGCCATGGCAGATGGTACCAATGACAGAGGGCCAGAAGAAAAGAAAATGAAATGAAACATTACAAAACAAGGCCCCAGGTTTCTTTTGGGTAACAAAAGCCACAAACGAAAAACAGACTCTGCGTACTATGAGCAGCTTTCAAGCATACTCAATGTTGAGCAACAAGTTTGCAACAAACAAGCTTTGCCCAAGAAAAAAAGACCATGGCTGCCACGGAAGCAGGAACATAAGACGGCACTGTGGTTTCCGATCTGCACCAAGTTCAAGAGTTCAAAGGTGAAAAAGACTTCTACTTCTACTTTCATGTACTTGTTAATAAGTGAAAATGTGCATACAATGGCCTCTATGGAAAGATGTAGCCAAATCAAATTTTCACTGCAAGTAGAATGGTTTGCACAGCCAAGAGAACTTTAGCAAGTGATGTTGGCACTGAGCAGTAAGAGAAGGATATGATGCTTTCAGGGTAGCACGGAAAAACTGAAGTACTTCATTTGAATAATTCCCGCTTCAACTAAAGCTATGAGATGAAGGAGAAGCTATTTAAACCATCCAACAGTCCATAGCAGCACCTCTAACAGCCATTACTAGCTCGAACACCCGTTACTGCTCAGCTCTCTACATACAACTCGCCTAGTTTTTCATTCAGAGACTATAATTTTGCTTTCTCCCTCCAGTCTAAATGAAATAAATTATACTGTCTGAAAAGGGCTTGTTGATACTAGAGAGAAGTCTATCCTATGGCAAGGAAAGCACAGGCTGCACATAGAAGTAGATGTAATAATTTTCAACAGCTAACCAAACATGATCTAAATAACTGATATTTAAATTTTACCACTCAATGTGATTATGCAGCCTTTGTAGTTGTGCTGCGTGATTTCTTCCCAGTAATTTCCCTCAACACAGCTGCTTCCTTACACAGCACATTGCATGCGGCAGGAGCTCCCACTAACTCAAATCATCCTTCTACTACAGCCAGTTCTCTGCAACTTAAATTTTAATTACAAATATTCCACTGTACTACAAAATAAATATAATTACCATTTACATGAAAGGAAACTCACCTGAAGAGGCTCTACAAAATCCAGCCAGTCTGAAGCATGCGTTGGCAGCAGTCCCATTGACGAACATTTATAGAGAGCTAAGGCCAGACAAGCGAGGTTGCCAAAAAGATAGACTATTTTCTGAAGAATAGCTTGGCCCCCTTCAATCATCTTGAATGCTGCATAAAAAATATAACACATATTTAAATGGAAGCCCTTCGTAATGGTGCCAGCCATGTAAAGCTTGACAGTGCATTATTTTTTTAACAAGGTGATCTGACGAAGTGGAGCCAAAAGTGCTCCAGAAGACAACAGTAGGCACTTTTCACTGCTAGACAAAATACTTAGCCAAAGCATGCACTCAACTGTGCATAACATGAGCAATGAACCTCAAGGCACTCATACACACCACAGAGGCATTTTATTAGGGTGAGAATTTTGTTACCCACGTGGTTTGTCTGTACTATGAAACGATACTACCAATGGCTGCTTAACAAGCAATGAAAACGAGGCAACAATCTAAACAATAAGAGATCTGCATCCAATTCATAATGTTCCTTATTTTTTGCATGTACAGCATTGCTCAGTCAAGCAGAGTAAGTACTGTGCTACAAGAGGCTGCTTCCTCTGCTCACTAGGACATGTCATGAAGTAAATGTCAGAATGGAAAGCCCCAGAACATGATCCTCAAGCTTAAAAACTGTCAATGATAATCAAAAATGGTTTTTCACGGCTACGTTGCCCAAGGCACTGGTTTGTTTTGCATTCAGTGAAGTGCTTTTCACATATTAAACTGAGTGGCTTCTAAATATACTACAAACACAGTTGGCCTAAGTTTTGAAATTTGTTTAAATTAAATAGAGCAGCAATAATTTGAGCTTGAATTTCTGCCACGGGACTGTAAATCTAGTGTACAATGGCATTTGAATCGAAAAGTATTTGTTGCAGTACCACTTAATGAGATTTCAAATGAAATTTGATTTTTGCTATAATGGAAACGATCTTGGTATATTTAGTCTGCACAGTAGTAAACTTGCTTTTTTCTTATGCACGCTAACTATTCACTGAATATTTAAAAAAACACTACTGTACTAAGGAAAAGCATCACAAATAATGACACAAAGCACTTACTTGATTGAATTGTTAACAGTGCTTTGACAGGCCTCAAGAACAACATCCCGACCATCATGATTGGAAAGATTGAGATAGAATTTCCAGCCATGTACATGATGAAAAGGTTCATAGGCACCTGCTTCCATGGGGCCAAAGCTACGTCCCAGGATTTCTGCAAAACGTACAGACAAGTAAGAAAAAAAGACTCCAATATTGCCCACACTAATATATATATTGACCAACTGCACTTCCAAGTGTTTAAATGAACACAAGAAATTAAAACTGCAGCATGCAGTTACATGACAGCTACAAGAAGAAGCTGGAAAAATGTACTAGAGTGGTGAAATTAGTGGAACACGACACTGATTTCATCCCTCTAATTCATGTCTTCAGAATGCATGCATAAAATCTCATCACATCTGACAGACGAACAAAGGAAGAGCCCAAATGTGAAAATGCCCCCTTCATCCGATTTTGTCATTCAATTCCATCTCACTTCAACATAAAGGAATTTCAAGGCAGCACAACATCAGTAATTCAGTTTCAGTCGATTGCTTTTCAAGTCGACTGCTTTTAAAGTAATAATTACAAATGTTGATGAAGAGTGGCTCTCACATCATTCCATTTTCAGTGAAGAAGCATACGCAATTACAACAATACTAATACAAGCCCTTGTGCAACTTGTTAGTGATAAGAACAAATTTAGCAACATGACAAAACATTAAAATAAGTAACTTCAGTTAAAATTAAAAAGAAAACTGTGATTGGAAAATTCGGAGAGAATACTTTATACGTTCCCTTTCAGTCGTCTGCTTTTTTTTTCAAGTTACATAGCATTTCGTTTCTATTTCCACATAACAAGAGTATGCTTGTTTTGATAAAAAACACATCCATATCAGACATGGATACCACTTTGAAGTTAAAGGTTTGTATGGCGTGTTTCTTAAATGGGCCGAAATGCCATATTTTTTGTTGCATATTTTTTCCTTCAAAGCAATGCTTAGACATTAGTAAACATGGATCACACATGGAATTCACATGCATGTGGTATATAATCTTCAATTAGATTTTTTCTAATTGAAAATTAGAACTAGAAAATTTGGCGAGCCACACAGCTCAGTTCCAGTTTTCGTTTCAGCATCCGAATGGTGGTTGTGACATTTTAGGTAGGTTTGAGATCACTCCAGGCATACAAAAATGGTAATATAATAGCCATTTATTCACTCACTGACATTGTGGCTTTTGGGCAGGCTAGTGTAAGAGTTGGAGTGAACTGAAATAATGAAACAGCAATTATACTGCAGTGATTTTGTATGCCTCACATGATCTCAAACCTATCTGTGACGTCACAGCCATCATTCATCTGCTGAAACCGGAACTACATGGGAGAAGAAATTACGAGGATGAATTCCTTCACACACAATACTGTGCATTTTATAAGTACATAAACATACTCAATGCTATGCGTATGTCACTTCTCTCCAATATATATTATTAGCTGTAACATAAATTCGCTAAAATGCACACTTAAAAGGACTGCTCTTACCTTAACAATGAGATTTGCTTCTGTCTCGCGACTTGCTTCGCTATGTCCTTGTCCCAGGGACGAACTGTAGCCCGGCGGTGACGCCAGCTCCGTCACTTTGTCAGTTCGCCTGAAGAAATAAAAAAAAGCACTTCTTAGGCAAAATATATATAAAAAAGAAAAAGCGTTGCTTTCGGAGTACACAACATATCAAAACCTTGTACTACCGTACCTGGTGTTAACCACAACGGCGACATAAAGACTGGGCAAACATTCACTTATGCTACCAAAGCGACAACTGTTCATTCACCATGGCCTTTACCACCTATTTTTTCCAGAAAACATATATACGTGACTTCGCGCTGCGAGATAGAAAACAGCGCACGAAAGACACCAGCTCCTACCGGCGCGATAGCACGTGACTTGCACGAAAGTACAACAAGCAAATTAAACTCCATGTAACCGCTTTTGAAACAGGAGAACTCGGCGTAGTTCAATCTAATTTACATACGGAAAATGTGCTGGTGTTAGGTGAATATACGGTGAATAGGTGAATATGTGTGACACAGATTCACGCTGGAACTCGGCGGCTAGCAGACCGAGTCAGACACCAATTAAAGGCTAGCTTTTCACAAGAGAAACGTTCAGTATGGTAAATTCCGTGCCAAAATGCGCGGTAATTCAACTATTTCGCAACGTCATCAGCTAACCGAACTCAGCTGCGCCTGTGAGTGGAGAAATACACCAACTGGCAAGAAACAGAAGCTACAGCAACAAGCGTTCAACTGGATTTCGCTACTAGTGCCAAAGAAAAACACAGCAAAGTATTAACGTCATAGTATTTACCTCTGAGAAGACGCGAAGGACCATTTATGCCGTTTCGCCGCAGCTCTGCTACCCAAACTTGCAGCCATTTTAAGTTGATAGCAGCGTTGTGAGCCTGGCGACCAAACTGACCAAACATTGCGCCAAAGTTTTCCCAGTCTTCCCCTGTCAGCACATTATAACTTTTCTGAAGCTAACAATTATACCTAAAACGTACACGTAATAAATTTGCACAGAAACTTCTGGATCATGGTTAGTTCCACAGAATATTAAACAAAGCTTGAAGGTTTTTTTTTTTTGCTAAGGTTCCAGTTTCGGTTTTGAACATTGCATTTTTTAGAATGTTTTTAGTTCGACCACTAACGACAAATTGTACTTCGCAAAGAAAAAAAAAAGCACTGTTCTGATTGGAAGTTATTTAATAACGAAGTAACGCTAAAAAATTAAATGTCCAATGTACAAGGTACAGAACCGCAATGTACACATACAGCGTGTTCCATATTTATCCGTGCGGCTTGTAAAAGATGATGGCCGATTTAGCGTGATTAGGTCAAATGCGAATTAAGTAAGAAAATTAGCTCTGGTCCAATGTATATGAAAGCCGCGCGCCTTCTCTGCGTATCCGGAAGGTGAGGAAACACAGGCGCGGATTCTGATAATATAAAATCATGCCATAGACGCGCCGCACCACTGGCCTGGCCAAGGCCTGCAACACCGTAACCATGCATGCCAACAAGAGAGTAGGAGTATTGCTGCCCTTTAAAAAGAGCACTGCTCGCAACCTGTGGTTGTAGAACGTGATTGGGGTTGGACGGGGTGCGCGAGGATGCAGGGGCAGAGGAAACGCGAAGCGGGCCGATCAGGGTAGGAAGGAATGTCGCTCTCTAGTGGTAGGAGAACATGGAAGGGATGGGTTGAATGACAGAGGAGGCACCGTATATCGCAGCTAGTATAGGACGATGACAATCGGTGGCGGGACGTGCGGTGGCAGGTAAGTCCAGACAGCCTCCGCATGGGAAGTGGGCCCCAGGTCCACACCCGGTGTTGGCTGCTGCGGTTGGCTGGCGACTTCAGCCCACTGCAGCCCCACCACCCCTCGTAGGGTATAGAGTCTGCGGCCAGTATAGGAAGTACGATCCACGACCAGAGTCACCACCGCTGCCTCCACCCAGGTCAGCAGCAGGGCGTGGAAGCGCCGTAAGTACGAAAATACGATTAGACGCCACATTCGTAGTAGCTCCAGAGGAAAGGACGTGAGCGACGAAGTGATTTCCTTTGAGGTCGGACGGCTGAATCCGGGAATGGTACACGCACAGAGGCGCGCAGACTGGACGCCGCACTGTGGAAACACTGCGTGAGCGAAGAGAAGATCGCTTAAGAACCACTACAGAGTAACGGTGCGAAAAGAGGCGAGCACGCTCGATGGTCGCTGCCCGGCAGGAAAGTCGAACAGCGACGGAGGGTTCGCTGAAAAGCATCACATAGCAGGGGCTCGAAAGGGGGGTGACGAACGAACCGCCGGTGTAAACTTGCTGGGCAGCGGCGGGTATAGGGCTGCAGACACATGAAGGTTCCCATCGTCTTACTTCGTAAGCCGGGCGACGGTTGGAGGTCCGCAGGGAACCACCAGGAAAGCGAGCGCACGAATGCACTTGCAAAAATGGCCGCCCTGCAGCGGGGAGGCCGGAGGAGCGACGAGTGATGCGCTGTTGAAACTCTTGCAGGCAGAGGTGCGGTAAGGATTACGTACGCACTCAGGCGCCCGAAAAGTTAGCTCCACGATGAAGAACCTGAACCGCGTGAATCATGCTTGATGCAGAAATTCTGAAGAAAGCACGCGCCATTTCAGGCATGCAGCGAGGAAGCCGCAAATCTGGCAGGGCCACTGCCGCCTGTCAGCGCCGAGACAGGCGACAGCCCACTAACAAAGCAATTTTCCTGATAATGTAATGGGCGGTGTAATGACGCAGGTACTCCTAAGTGACGCTACTTTTCGCGCTTCAGTGATTTCTCGTGTCACTTGATCTCGACGTCTTCCAATGATACGGCATTAATTTAGAAACGAAACACAGTCGCGGGTCTTTTTGCTGTGAATGGTCAGAAAACCACGGGTCGGATTTCTCACGTTGTTGCTTTCGCGCAGCCGGTCGTTGATACAGCGCCCAGTCTGTCTCGCCGCAAGATAGCGGGAAGCAATAGACAGCGTAATCTGCGCTCTCAGCGTATGCTGTATGGTGCTGTATACCGCATTTTTCTCTTATACGGTCCGCAAGCATCTTGTGTTCCAGCAAAGATTTTGAGCGGACGAAGTAGCGGGAGACTGCGCAAGAGTGTAAGGCCTAACATGACCGTTTACCACATCTCTGTATGAAGCCCCTGACTCGCGAGATTTGCTTATGGATTTTTGCTTGCCATGGAAAAGCTGGAGGTTGCTCTGGGTTATGTTGTTTGTGGCGTCTTGGTAATCACTGTCGAGACTTTCATCCCGCAGCTGTGATGACGGTTGTGCGGCCGAGCTTTCTGGCAGTCGGCGCGGCTTGAATGCCATGGGCATGCCAGCCGGAGAAGGGTCACGGCGAGGTGAACGAAAACAGCTTTGTGCACACTATTTACAACAATATGTTTAAAGGATTCGGCACGGCGGCCGACTTCATTACGGCGTCTCGAGACGGGGCTCACTCGGTTACGTACAGCGGGCCTCCCTCTCCCTGCGTCTCTTTTCTCCAGTCCTCTCTCCGGTCTCCACGCTCAATCTTTAGCATGCCCCGGGCCACGGCCAGGATTGCTGACGTAATGACACTTCCGGATTGCACCACTAAGCTCCGCGGCGGCTCGTAACCTCTGAGGCCCGTCTGAGCTTGTCAACGCTTGTAGGGCGGCGAGACGGGTTGCCCTTCACTGCTTAGCACGGCGCCTTGCTTCAACAGGTGTCCTGATGATGGAACTTCCGTTGCAAAGGCTCCTGACGCAGCAGAGTGCAGGAAGTCACCATCACCTGGGTCTGTCAGTTTGACACTTGTTGTGCTTGTACACCATGACCATGACGGGCTTGGACGTGACGTAACTGGAGAGGTTTCGAAGCTGCAGCTCCTCTGTCGACAACACGACTGACCCGGTAACATCTGTCAAGCATCAAAATGCCTTAAACGGCTAACCGTTGTGTTATTCTAAAACGGCAAAGTCGCGTATGGTATTGTAGCTCACCGGGCTACTGTTACTCAGAAGCTACCGAAAGCAATGGTGCGAATTTCGTTGCACATGAAGCTATTTCATTGGAAGGCTGTACCCGTCGTGACCGAGAATGGATCTTATCTCACTTGTCCCGTTGTCCCGCAAGATGGGGTGCTGATCCCTGTGCGCTGTTCATGTTTGCACTCATTAACTTTCTACAGCTTCGATGCACACTGGCCATATCTGCTGTGCACCTACATCTGCATTTTGACATCATTTGTGACACGCCCGCAACCTTGGCGAGACTTCAAGAAGCGATGATTGCCATACAGTGCTGCATTCGTGGAAAAAATGTAAGGTTTCCACTCAGACGTCTTCCCTGACTGCGCTCGCGCGGTATATGTCGGCACCGTACGACATGCATTTTAGTGATCAAGCAGCACACCATTTCTCGCAGTATTCATTGACCGACTGGGCTGCTTAGCCCACGCCGCTCATAAGGTGAGCATCAAAAGCACAGTACTGATCGGCCGGATGTTCCATGTGCGCTCATGCTGTATACATGCGCATCCTCTGCTAGAGCTCGTTGCGCTTGAAGTTTTCGCTAATCGTGGGGTGCATTCATGCGGTCGACGCTGCACCTATACAATGCACTGCTATCTTATTCCCTGCGGTACAGTGCACCTGTGCTTCGCAACATCCGTAATTCAGCAATTCGTGCGCTCCAGAACGCGAGCGCAAGCCCTCCAGACGTGACTTCCAAAACATGCCTTTGCAGTGGCAGCAACGGTCAAAACCTGTGAGCATCCGGTCGTTATATGTACAGTCGTGAGCGATATAAAAGGGGACAAAATATGAGCATTAATTTATTAATGCTAAAGCATCACTAGTCCCATTACGAGAAAATCCAAACCCAGCGGCGTGTGTGCGTGTGTGTTGGTGTGTGTGTGTGCTCGCAGACGGTACATAAAATCCCAGCGATGGCAAGAAAAATAGGGTGACGTCATCAAGAGGCCGAAAGACGCACACAGCAAGCCGAGCACCGCCACTTAAGATAATCATATACATGTCGTTCATGTATAGTATATACTCCCCACTGGTCGACCGCAATGTGGCGCCAGTTTTCCCGGCAACATTCGCAGCAGAATCGTAATGCAACCGTTTGTCGTACAGTGTTCCGGGTGGTATCGTACGATTTCTCGTTGCATATAGCTTACATATGCCAGTGAAGTTGGAGACTAGCTTGTGACAGGGATTCGAACCGACGACATATGCACCATTACTGCGCCATTTCCTTTCCTTAAAAACCAATTTCCATATCAAAATTGGGATGCAACCCTTCGTCGCATACGACGAACGGTTATATACTGCGTTCCGGGTGGTGTCATACGCGCGCATGTACGGGTGGGTGTCAATGCACCCAGGGAGTAACGCTTTCTCATTCCCACATGTAAACAGTCTTAAGTGTCTCTGCCTAATTTTTGATAACTCCATAAATATGCGTGACAAGCAGTTTTTTTCTACTTTCTAACTAGTTTTCCTGCTGGCGTATAATATCTAAAAGTAATTCTCAACTTAAGTGGAGAAATAACCAGAAAATTCAGTTTTGTAAAAAAGTTTGTTCCCTCTCATATAGCTCACGACTGTATACGTTGGTGTGGAAATCCTGAAAATACATATGCCAGACATCTGACATGACTTCCCCGTCACTATCTTGCACATCTTCCTGCCCAACGACTGTTTCGGCCAACATTCGTGCTGCTCGTCGCGTCTCTGCCATCTCAAAAAAGAATGTATATGCATCGTCCCCTTTTATGAGACCCACCTGGAGCTCACCGTTCTGAGTACGGCTCAGTGGTAAACGTGATGTGCCATCGCCCTCTCTAAAGCAGGCTTTTCTACCACTTCTGTAATAAATACATACTGCAGCTACTGCCTGCAGGTCTACTCGCATGACTAATCTATGTCGAGCAGCTCTTCAAGCGCCAGTGGTTACCTGCACAATGTCTCTCGAGCACGTAGGTATATACAGGGGATTTCACCTAAGACTTTCTTCAGTACAATCTTCTTACAAGTGCTTGAAGAAGAAATGCGGTTATCAGTATTGATGATGGGCACATGCGGCTCCGAAGCGTGGTCTAAACATGCCTGTCCACATATAAAAACACGGTAGACAAGAAAATTTACACACGAACAAATAAAGACAAACACAAGCAAACAAACCATATAAAAACGGTAATAGTTGCTAGTGCGCAATGACATTTATCTTCAGCCTATAGATTTCCTTTCGCGCTTTTGCGCAATAAAAACTACTTACTAAACGTGCGCGCTTCCAGTATTACTATAGTGAGCCTAAATATACTGGAGTAAATCACCACAGCTACGCCACCAAGCCATGTATACATATTTCCATGCGATGCTTTATAATTGCCTAATGTAGAGTAATAATTGCAGCCTTGAAAAACCCCCATGCTCGCAATCGTAAAACTGCTATAGACTGAGCTGAGGAAGGCTAAGTACAATCTTCGCAAAAAAAAAAAAAAAATCGGCCTACTTCGCGGCTGCACCCTTCAGTTTTTGGCCCTCGCTGCCAAGCTCCTGTGGCGTTGTTGGCGCCCCAAGATTGCAGAGAGGAGATCTTTTTTTCGCTGTATAGAATTTCTGGACTCTTAGAGCGTCACAGAGGTCCATAAGCACGGCGCGGAAGCTGTTCGTGTAATCGCGAAGAGAGCTGCGTATTTTTGGGGAAGATTGCGCTGGCCTTGCCTTTGGGATCCTGTCTGCCGGAAAGTTTATCGCAAAGCGCTTTCAGCATTATGCTGGCGTTGGTTTGTGCTCCTTGTCGTGAAATCACGTTTTAAGTTGAGTGTGAGCTAGGGGGCACTTGACTGCAGTGTTCTTAGTGTTCCTGCCGCAGGAGGCTTCGCAGGTTCTTCCACTGCCGCTTTAACTTGCGTTTCGAGATTCGTAGCTAGATGGCTCAGCCAAACTATCAAATTTTGATATTCGCTTCCCTTTTCAACATTAATGTTCCGCTAAGGATCGCACTGAAAGAGCAGTTTTCTTACAACCACCACTGCCACCAGCTGAACTGAGTTCTTTGCAGCTCTCCCAATGGACTCCACTTTATCATGTTATTCGGGCATATCGACTAAGCTCCTCACTCCATCTTTCACTGCCGAACTGGACTCTATTTTCCCTTTCTTGGCTTTCACTCTGACAATGTTATAAAACCCCGATGGTAAGTTTAATGAGCATCGTTGAGTAGACAATATGTATTTCTTGTTGGCTTCATGCTGTAAAGGTTTTTACTCATGATATAATAATTCAAGGACTTCATTTTCATTGACCCATTCATTATGAATTGGTTGCACCCACTTCTATAACCGGATGACAATTTTAATTCTTTGCTGAAAGTGACAGATTCGTTCTCGCTTTTTTTCGTTTTACTCTTGCTTACGATGGCTGTAAAACTCAGCTGTCTCATTTTATGACAGCAAAAGTTTTCCTGCCTAGGGCTACGACGTGCCAGCTTTCCCGTCGTGGGCACATATTCGACTGCCCGAGTGTTCAACCTGGGCATCGTAACTGTCACCATCGTTGCCGTAATCAGTCACGTAGTGCTTTGTAAGCACGCGATTTTTTGTGATTCTGAATCGTACATTTTTTCGCTACTTGCCAATTTTAATGCCAAATAGAAAAAAAAATCATTCTGCATTAAGAGTGCATTCTTGAGCTCCAGCTCGCAATTTTCTAGTTCGAGAAGCGTCCGGATATTGGCCAGAGATCTCTCTCGGGCTCAGAAACACTGGCTCTGGTTGGTAGCGCAGCGGGTCAACAGCCGAGCAACGGGACAGGTACCGAGGAAGTTTTAGACGAGAAAGGTAACTAATTTATCCCATTTTAAAGAGTTTTAATAGGTGTTACGAGACAAGCAACGAGCGACCCTGAAGTTGTCACGCTTTCTTTTAAGTCGGCCGTCGGAGGCAGAGTGCTGCCATCAGTTGAGCCTATGCCAATTGCGTACGCCAGGCTTCTCTCGAGGTTAACCTCGAAGAAATAATGTGAAAGTTTCGATATGAGCTTAACACTTTTGTTACACTTATTGAAGACATGAAAAAGCGCTATAAAAATAGTTTTATCTGCCCGCCATAGCAGAGCATCGACCGCAGCGACGGCCTAGTGGTTTGAGCATCCGCCTCGCATGCGGGGGACGTACGGGGTTCGATCCCCAGTGCCGCCGGGTACCCACCGGTGATACAATGGGCACAACCCTTCCCCTGCCTGGTGTTCGGCTTCTTTAGGGTGAAATGCTTGGGAAATGGGTCTTCGACCCCACCTTGAGTAGAAGATAACCTTGTGTCATGACGCTCTTCAGCCTCAGACGCCCTTGCGCCATAAATATTCATCATGATCTATAGCAGAGAATCGCGGCGCACTTGGCGATTCTGGGGCAGAATCCACATTTTCTGTCCAATGTTAGGCAAACAAATATGAAACCTTGTCTTCTCGGCATTCCCATGATGGACGAAGTGCTCTTTAAGAAACTCGCAGAGACAGTGGCACCAGCCTTCCCTATAGGTAATATTGAGAAACTTTATGCACGGCACAGGGATAAAGGCGAGCCTCCATCTATTTTTTTCCTTTCCACAGAATGCTGACCGCGAGTATAGGCACTTTACTGCCGCCGCAATCAGTCCGGCCGAGCCACAGGAACCACGCACCGTCATCGTTGCATAATGCTCATCTTTTTCCGTCTGCGGCAACACTTCCGCACTGCGCAGCTCACCTAGGTTACACTCAAAACCACCCATACGCCTTTAATAACGTACCATATTGTACATAAGGCAGCGTATAGCGTGCATGCGCAGCGTACAAGACAGCGCCGGGGAAAAGATAAGCTATCCATGCTATCCGGGTGACAGCGGAGGAATAAGCCGATGAAGAGGAACAAGTAGCAGACGAATAAGACGGCGGTAGGGCCTTGACAGAATACAGGGATTCCACGGGCAATCGCAGAACCTGCAGCACATAGGTAAGTTCTGCAATTAAAAAAAATGTTGCGGACCTGAGCCCGAGCAAACACTGACAGGTCCCTATCCATCCAAGCCTGGATTTGTCGCCTCATGGAGATTATCTGTGAATCCCAGTAGGCTCCACTGTTGCGAACTTGGTGAAGCGGAACCCCTAGGTACTGAAGGGTCCCGCAGTCCCAGCTTATGCCACCAGAATGACTTGGCCTCGCACCCCAATGACCTAACTAAAACCCCTTGGATTTATCTAAATTAAGAGCCGCACCTGATACCTCACAAAACTGTTGAGTCAAATGTAATACCTCAAGCACACTCTTTTTGTCAGAACCAAAGTGGGCGACATCATCTGCATAGGCTAAAATCTTAATTTCACGCGCCAGGGAGAAACCACGGATAGTAACACACTAACACACGCCGCCGGCTTTTCCCGTAATGGGACTAGTAATGCTTGCGCATTAAAATAGAGGCAAGAAGTGCATGCAAAAAGGCTGGGGAGGAGCTCGCTTATCATGATGGCGGCGAGTCTGCTTCTAGCTTCGTAAAAGTGATGCCAGGACTCCAACTGACCTTTCAGTTCTCTACGTTAGGAAATATGTCACAAGCGTCAAGGACATCCCGCTGTTCGCGTATACTTTGTCGTGTACTGACAGTGAGGTTTTAGACTGGCGTACAGGCGCATCCGTTGTCGTAACATTGTCATGCCACACTCTCGCACTGTGCGTTGCACATCGTCGTCTTCATCAACTTCCATCTGCGGCGCGAATAGATCAGATCAGCCTAACCTCGACCAGAGCTTAACCTCAATCTAATGCCGTCGCCAGACGTGCCGACGACCTAGAAAAGCAAACCCATGAGCCAATCAGGCTAAACACGTGCTTTCGCACGTCTACTCTCTTTAACTACACTAAAACCCTATATTTTTTTTTATCTCTCTGAACTCTGGCCACAGTTGCCCTTGCGTCAAAAAAAAAATGACATCACCATCATCATTCCTTTTTGTAAACGAACCATTTAACCGCTGACCTATAGTGTCTCCCATCTGCGTCACGACATAGCAATTGCCGGAAGATAAAGCAAGGCTAACCCCACCTGTAGCATTCAACACCTCAACTGAACTCAACTCACTCCCGACATGGCAGTGTTACGACAACGGATGCGCGTGTACGCCAGTCTAAAACCTCACGGTCCGTGCACGACAAAGTGGTGAACAGCGGGATGTCCTTGACGCTTGTGGCATTTTTCCTAACGTAGAGAACTGAAAGGTCAGTTGGAGGCCTGGCATCACTTTAACGAAGCCAGAAGCAGACTCGCCGCCATCTTGACAAGCGAGCTCCTCCTCAGCCTTTTGCATGCACGTCTTGCCTCTATTTTAATGCGAAATCATTACTAGTCCCACTACGAGAAAAGCCGGCGGAGTGTGTTAGTGTGTTAGTTGGTGTGTGTACTCGCCAGATGGTACAGAAAATCCTAGTGATAACACGAAAAATAGGACGACGTCATTTCAGCAGCCGTAGGGCGCACACAGCAAGCCGAGCACCGCCATTTCAGACAATCATACACATGTCCCCCCCCCCCCCCCTCCTGGTTTACCTTAATGTGGCGCCAGCTTTTCCGACTACATTCGTACCAAATCTGTGAGCAATCGTTGTCGTACAGCGTTCCGGGTGATGTCATACGATTTCTCGTTGCATATAACTTACATGTGCTATATATAGTCTAGTTGGAGGCTAGCTTGCGGCAGGGATTCGAAACGACCACATATGCGCCTTCAATTGTATGCCTTTTCAGACTCGTTACCTATTCCCTTAAAGCACGGTTGAGGTGTCCACCGATATGTGAGACAATTATGCGCCATTTCCTCTCCTCAAAAACCAATTTTCATATCAAAATTTTGATGCAACCGTTCGTCATCCAGCGTTGCGGGTAGTGTAATACGATTTCTCGGTGCATGTAACATGTGTCTTTAAGTCAGATTGGAGGCTAGGTCACGACATGTATTCGAACAGAGTGTCCGAGTGTTTCACTCGGACCTTTGTGCATTCAGCGTCTGTGGAATCAGCGTTCGGAGGCGCGTCTTCGTTTCATTTCTCATTGCACAACCTGCGTCGAGGTCTAACGCTCACGATGACGCACTAATGTTTTCGCCTTCACAGCACGTAAGCCCTCTGCATTTTTCCCCTCATACCGCCTCCATCCACACCCTTCCACAATGTAGTGACGTCGTCTTGGCAACGACACTATTTCTATGTCTAGCATGCCAAGGTGGCTTTCACGGCAAACATAAAAACCCACGTAACTTTCACCACAGTTTCTACAGTGCATGGGAAGGCCCTGTCGTAACATTCTCCCTTCCTCCACCCTTCTTGCTTTTCCACTTGCCCTTGAGCTCTTTTTAAGTCCCGCTGTTGGAAGCTTGACATGCAAGTCAACAGGGCACTGACACGAACATTTACCGGCCCGACCAGATTCTTCCAGGAAACCTCACCATAAGAAATGAACTTTTGGTGCTATTTCTCGCGCCCAATTTTTTTAGTTAGTAAGAGTGGTGGACGTGGCTGCAAAAAAAAAAAATCAGTGTGGATTAGCTGAGCCAATCCAGGGTATACAAAGCGACAGATGGCGTTCACTGTGTTCATTGGCGTTGGCGTTGACAATGTCCTAGACGGCGATGACTTTGAGCAAAGGAAGGGAGCTTAACTGGCTCCCTGGATATGCGGACGCCTCATTCATGCTTTGATACATGTGGCGATGGTGAGAGAGAGATGTGGCCTGAATGCATTAGCGCTGACAGCGTTGTGGCTGACATGCGGCATTGCAGCAATAGCTAGGCCGCAGCGTTCATTTCGTGATCAATCTCTAGCGATCACCCATTAACTGCATGCCACCTCCCAGGGTGGCAGGGAGGGCGCGCTGCCTATCCAGTGTGCGGAACGCAATCAAGGCAGGCTTTTCCAGTTGGACACCAACGCCACGTACATGAAAGCGAGATTGAGGTAACCGTCTCACATATCCCGCTGGACACCCGAACCGCGCCGTAAAGGAAGGGATAAAGGAGGGAGGGAAAGAAGAAAGAGAAAACTGAAAATTAAAAGTTGGATATTTAGGAAAGGCGCGGCGCCGCGCAGCGGTGGAACACCTGTGGCTCAGTGCTACTAGTGGCGCATGCGAAGTAGTGACTAGGGGGCGAGAGAGAGAGAGTGAAATATCCGCGGCGAGGCGCGCGTTGTGACGTCATGTGCCTCCTCAGAGCACCGGCCGCCACGGCGAAATCACAAGTTCGCGGCCAGTAAAGCTTTCGCTTTAAAATTGTCTTCCGTGCGCGCCCCTCATGTTGCACACTCGCAATCGGTGCTTGTATGGGACGAACTTATTGTGTTTTCCAGGAGACAGAAAAGTTGACATTTTATTTGCCAAGGATATTCGGGTCACACATTTCCGTTTGAAGACTCCAATCTTTTAGAGACTTTATGAAAGTGGCTGATGACAAGCCCTTTGTAAATATGTTTACCCCAGCCGAGCCGCCCGGCATCAGTTAAGATGCACAAGCTGACAGAGCCCTCATTAGACAAGAGGTCCGATAGTCTGGTGGCGATAAAAACGACCAAATAGCGGCAGCAACGATTGGACTTCCTGTCAAGAGAAAAACTTTCCACAGCCACCCCAAAGACAGCCCGCTTACATATTTTACTACATAGCAAATGATCGAGATGCTTTTGTGTTAAACACGCGGAACGTGCTGTCTATAAAAGATGTTTACTAACCGATCTATAGGGAATCACTTTGAGCGTAACGCATCTTTTTACGTCTGTGAGATGGATGAATATAAAATCAAATAACATGTTTTGATATCCTGGGGCTATGCTGGGGCGTAAGTTTTTCGTCTAAACACATTCCATTCACTTTATGCACACATATAGGTTGACGGAGATTCGAAATACACCCTCGCGCAACTAGCATGGGGTCGCTTTGCAAGTGCAGTAAAGAATTTTACTAGCGATCTCGCGCACAAATCTAATGAGAAACTATGACTACTTACACCCGTTTACTGTTCGCTTTGTTTTCCTAACCTCTGCGCAACGCCGCACGCCGTGGCATGTATACATAAGTGAGAGAGCTGCGAAGCTGCAGCGCACGCCACACACAGCCACACTGGAATGGACAAGTTAAACCGCCAATAAAAGTTATTTTTCTCCGTGTGCTTCGTCCGCGACGTTTTATTTATTTTGCGAAGAGGTAAAATCATGTAACACATGACATAAACGTACCAAGCGGCATCCGAAGAGGCGCTCGAGTTGTGAGCCCCTTCGTAAGCTGTGCCTGAAGTCCGTGTACTTAATCACACAGCGCGCCACACGCGCCGGTTCGCCCGTTTATTTTCTCTCTCTCGCCTTTTTCTTTCTCGCGCGTTAAGCATGCAGCTACGCTGGGCCGATCTGCGAAAGCAAGAAAAAAGCCGCCGAGTGGGAGCCGAGTGCATGCGCAGTTCAGATATCGCCCATGGCAAGACACCCAAGGCTGCGGGCAGACTGGTTCTTTCCCCGCGGAGAGCTTGCCAGAGCCTATCGCAGCATCCTCAGCACCAGACGCGTTCAGAGGGACCGTGCGGCGAGCACCGTCGACGACGCTTCTTAGCGACAGCTTGGGTTTCTGCGCTGGTCTACAGGTTGGTCTGGTTCGATTTGTTTTCTTGTTTGCTCTCCAAGCACCTGTGGCCGCCTGGCATCTGCCCGACTTGAACCACGGTGAGATTTGAGGCGCACATGACACTGGTACCGAATGGTCTCCGATGTTTCCGGTGACTTTGGAACGGCCGGAGACCTTACGGCGCCTGCGTTGATTCACGTCTGGCGAGTTGGCGGTTTCTCTGGCCCGCCAAGCATTGCAGGGGCCAAGCCGTTAGCAGTTACGTGACTACTACTACTACCACTACTACGTCTCGAGTCTGCTCGCGGTGTTCGTGACCAAATATAGATCGAAGTTTGGCCCGCATATGCGCGCTCTTTTTCCCTGTCCACTCTTCGTCGGCAGCTGTAAATGCAGCGCTGTCACGAGCCGTGGTTAAGGTTATGAATTTATGGCCAGGGGTACTGTTTTATAGCGGAGTGATATTTCCTCCCCTAGTACATAGCAGCCGATCCCACGACAACCGCACAGTACACCGTTATAGCTCAGTGTACAAAGCGCTGAATCGCTCAAATTCGCGCGCGAAGGTTGCCTTAGTATAATTTGCCCGAAATTGCTGTGGCAACAAGCAGACGCTGCAGCCTTCCTGGTCTCGATTGGTGCTACTTCGCGCCTGAAACGCGAAACATTACGCACGCACTTCCATTGTGGGCGACGCAACCTGTCCGTGCACTTGAACTCTGGTGGGGTTTTTCCACCTGTGCATGTTATGACGGGTTACAGATGCACAAGTCTGCTCGCCCGATGTGTGCGCTGCGCACTTGGGTATTCGGTCGCGCTACTTGGCCAGTTTTCCCGAGGTATGTCCTCTTTGATGTTACGTTGGTGTAGGTGCGAGTATCCAGAACTTTCTCGCAGTTTTATTTTTTCCTTTCTGGTGATTTGCTCTACTGCAGCGGCTGTACATCGTTTGCTAAGCGAAATCGAATAACTCAGGTGCACGCCTGCTCTGAGTAAGTGCAGCAGTGAGAGACCTGGTGTTAAACCCGTCGGAATTCGCGGCTCAAAATAGCATATTCGGGCTCAACTACTGCCGTGGCTTTCTCCCTACAACAACGCTAGACGTAGTTGAAATATGTAATGTTGTGCCTTCTGGTATTTACACTGACTGAAAAAGTTCCAGTCAGTGGGTCACACATGGCATCCGTGTTAAACTTGTGCATTCATAGCAATTTCGTTGCTCAACTCCTAAAAAGCAAAAAAAAAGAGACATAGATGTAGATGCAGCTGTGCCAAGTTTACGATACATTCATGGACATAGTTGGGTACGTTAGGCCCTGCACCATGCGCACGCACTGAGTACTCCTCTCAATGTGTCCGAATTGAAAGCACATTTTCGCACATTGCGAACGTAGCAGATTGGCGAAAACTGTGTCATGTATAAGCGGCAGCAGCATTGTGGAAATCTCAGCAAGGTCACAATTCCGCCTTACTCTATATAAACAGCAGTAGAGTGTTTACGTGCGGCACCAGTAACACTGAAGCATGGTATGGAAGAACAATAAAAGAAGATTATGCGGGGAAAAGCATGGTCGAAACTTTGTCTAAAAACGACACGACTTGAACGAAAGTATTTTAACTAGTTCACTTTAAATGGCTTTATCCTTATGGGCCCGAACCGTGTATGCATTAAAACATATATAACTTGAACTTTCGCAGCCACCGCAGGAACCGCAATGGAGCTCGGTGAACTTGCGTTTTTGTCTGCTTCTATCACGGGCTTTGGTCTATGCATGTAAAGCATCTAGTCGCTGCTTGGGTAACTGAAACCTACAAGAGCAATTGTAGCATATCCCTTGAATTTCTGTCCCTCAGACCATTTGTTTTCTCTCTAGACATTACTTAGCAATGTTGGTATGCGAGCCTATATTGGCCGTTACCTTTCTTTTTTATTCACACTAACCGAGACTCGCAGCACGAATGGAAGGCAAATCTAACTGCCGCTTTGATTCTATGCCACTGGTTCAATATATCCATAACCCTGTAAGAGTAAACGCGTGCAACGTGCAGAAAAGCAGGCATAACCTCAACACCAGTACGGACATCAGGAACGCCGAGCACGTCTTATTCTGCAGGAATCTTGCCCGCCTTGCAGGCACGACCCGATCGACACACTTAGAGACTCCGCACGGGTGCCCAGCTCGTAATTGCTCCAACGCGATTACGAATATCCTTGGTTCGGCGACTCGATGCATTGCATAAGTGTTAGCAACGGGGTCTACACCTGGCTAAAAATAATCGCTCAACTCCTTTTTTTTTTTTAATGAAGGAATATCCTTCGGTTATGCTACTTGTGGAGTTTTCAGGGTGGAATGCACCTTTGGATTTGGAGTGATCTTGTGGCTGCGCGCATAGCGTTGAGCGACTGCAGGTTCTGAGAAAATATCTCGAAGCGCTGCCGCTAATTTTTCATTGCATAAACGAACAATCAAAATTACCATGTGATCGCCTGGTGCGCGAGGGAAGCACTAGCTTCCTTTGCGTACAACCACCGCCGCAGAGCACCCCAGGACGAGTTACGCATGATGTCGTTGATGGTGGCTGGCGTCTGATGGTGGTATCAGCCACGTCCGCCGCCTATATTACGTTTAGTAATTCGCCGAGTGCTTTTCGCCGTTATGCCAGTTCGTAGCGCTATGAGTGATCTTCCGCAGTAAGGGAAGAGCTTATGAAAAGTGAATGCGCTTGACATAAACGAGAAGGCAGACATGAACAATTACATCATCCATGTAAGTATCTTTATTTACTTTGCTTTGGACTTTCTGTCTCCTCTTCCCCGAGGAAGCGTCTTAGGCAAGCGAAATCAACTGAGTGTTGTTGAGAATGGTGCGGTGTGGTGTGGATTTGCGCGGATTTTTTTCCCACTGGCCTGAAAAGAAGGGCGCCAGCGGGTTAGCAGTTGCCGACGCATATTTTGCGGCCACTGCAAACGCAAAACGATGTCGGGAGCAGGGCTTCGGAGATGAAGGGATTTTGTTCTCAGGGAGCGCGTTTTGGGGCCTAAAGTAGCACCGCTATCACGTGGCAGTTCTTGCGTTTCTTTCGCGGGCTTTCTTTTCCTGTCGGTAAAAGGTCTATGTGAATGATATCTTGTCGTGAACGTGTCACTGGGCTGTTTTTCAACACCCTTTACAAATTCACAAATTCCAAATTGGCATTTTTTTTGCGAAACCAATGTTTTAGAAGTTAGCTAATTAATCTACTAATGAACTAACTTGAAGAACGAGAAAAAAAGGATAAAGAATAGGTCATACAGCTCTCAGCAACAATCAGGTTTCCTCTCCTAGGACGCTGCTTTTTTTTTTTAACACGTTAATTCGCTGCGTCGCGGGTCACCGGTGGTTCACGTCATGTGCACATGCTGTGAGGCTATGAATACTGAGTCGCAGAATGAAGACGTGGGACATCTCAGATTTTCCAAAGAGCCTGCGAAAAGCACACATGCCAGGTCGCTCTTGCCATGTGCTGGCTATTCTAAGAAGTTGCCTTCGCCGCTGGATTACTGGTGGCCCATGTCACACCCATGAAAATTTATGGGTGGGGCCACGACGCAGGCCACGACGCACTGAGATTACGACTCCGAAAATTGCTGCCGCAGTGAACGTGCTGAGAATTTCGTTCCATTTCGCTGGGACACCCTGGCTGTAAAAGAAAGCGCGGGAATATACCACTCAAATGACAGTGCTTCTGTGGGTTGAGCAAACAATCATTTCTGGTCACTTGGTGCACTTTTAAACAGCGAGACGATCAGCGCGGTAGCTCAGAGCCTATGGAGTTCAGTTGCTGAGCATAAGATCGCAGGCTGGAACCTGGCCGCGGCTCCCACGTTCCGATTAAGGCGGAGTGCGGACGCGTCTGTGTACTGAGGTTTCGGTACGCGTTAAATCACTCAGTCGAAATCGACCCGGAGCGCACACTGCGGCGTTTCACATTGCACACAGCGTGGTTTATTTTCGTAAAACTTCATAAATATTTGAAATTCATCGAACAGCCGAGGTTCGTATACGAAGAGTTTACCTTCGGATGAGGCTGTTCCCGTTCGTTTTTTTCGCTGATCGTGCGGGATGAAGTTGTCATGTCAACCGTGTCACATCGGGTGATACGACACGGATAACATAATCGCTCTGCCTAGCGCAGGGCTGCTTTGCTTGCAGGTGCTTTGAGTTGTTTGATGCAACTATTTAAACATGCGATAGTTTAAGCTGCGCAGCACTGCATGCTTCCTTCGTGTCTGTAACATTTGTAGGCAGCCGTACCTCGATACTGCTCCCTTTTCATCCAGCGCTCACTTTTTATCTCCCACCTCATCTATGAAATTTGGCTTTGTCAAGCACTACGTACCTTTAGAGTCACAACGTGTAGTCCTTGTGTCTCTCCTCACGTGCTGACCTTCTACCCGCTGGGCACGCTGAGGGGTCCGAATGTCGTCTCAGGCGTGGATGTAAATAATTTTAAGAAGAAAACTCTTTACGATTATGCTTTCTCATTAATGCGTTGACGAGCGCAGCTATTGTATACTTTTGCGATTCATGCCTTCGTGGCGCGAACTGCGTGGTTGTTGTCGTCAAAACGTGTTTATTTCATTTATCTGCTTAGCCATAAGGTTTCTGTCAACGTGGCGTCATCCAGGTGCCTTTTGCGCACCATATCCCCTCTTTAGCCTGTCCTGGCCTCTTCTTTCATCAACGTGACCAACTTCAATGGAAGCGTTCGTAGTTGAACCAATCAGATGCGTCGAATGGTCATGTTATTTGCGAGCGTGGCTCGAGCGCTGTCGGACGGCTGCATGCTCACAGTGACGCCATGGCGTAGGGTCACGTAACCGATTCTGCTCAAGCTCGGATGGATGTATGCTCGCAGTGACGTCACGGCGCTTGGTGACTTGACCAGCCGTAGTGCTACGCCAATGCCGATGGATAAACCGGCAATTATCTAATAGCTGCTATGCTGTATAACAAAATTGTCAGGTGTTTATGCTCTGCTGCGCACCGCGATAAACTCAGCGAAAGCTGTCACCGTGCTGCTGGCTGTCTTTTGCTAAAGCCTACAACCTACAGTGTAGACCTACAGACTTTGCGGCAACCTGAGATAAAAACAACGATCACAACGTGTGCATGGTAACATGCCTGGCGCTGGTCATGTGATGACACGGGGCTTTTCCAGGAGCGGATGTTGACGGCCTGCGCTTAGACCGACAGCATCCGCCAGGAAGGGCTCCCATACCAGCTTTCCCTGTAGAAATTACAGTCTGTTCAAGTGTCACCCTGACAAATAGCCCGAAGGGTATTTGAATGTCGCACGCACGTATTTCAGGTTAAAGTGGCCATGACAACAACGTATTTGGCCTAGAATTATTCAAACGGACTTCGCAAGCCGTCAAACGCTACCCTTCCTTCCTGGTGTCAGTTTTTAGAGTGAAACCGCGGCATGAAAAAAAAAAGAAAAGAAGAAAGCAGTTCATAACACCGTGGCCAGGTTGTGGACGGCATAAAACTCTGGTACAGAACGTTCCGACGATATTCTATATGTGTATCAAAAGCTATTGTGTCTGTATCTGAACGCACATACACACGCGCAGCGATCGCGCTTCCTGCTGCCGCTGCTGCTGCTGATCGCCCAAAAAGAGGAAAGAGCGGGATGTGGATGGCCTTTCAGGCAGGCATGCAATTTTCGAGGTAAACATTAAGTCCTCATCGTCTGGTTGTTTTTTTTTTCTCAATCGAGATACACGTGGCCGTGGGCGCGCGAGAGAAGGGAGCATCCTGTAGCGAACGGAAGGGAAGCGTAAACATGTGATGCTCAGCTGCGAGCCGTTGCCGCGCAGCACGGCGGCGGCAGAGGAGGCTTTCGGGCTCCAGTCCAACACTTGTTCGCTCGCACTTGCACGCACCGGGGTTGTGGCCTCAAGCGGAGCCAGTATGCTTCCAGACACTGTAAGTTGCCTCTCGTCTGACGTGGCCGAGACTTTAGGTCGCCCTCAACACCGATGTTCCGCACGCTCTCATCGCGGATATCGCCACATTAGGGAAGGCCGATCCTCGCGCTTCGTTGCTCTGCGACACACACTGCAGTCATCACTCGATGCTGGCGCGACACCAGTGTGTTTTGATACAATGTGTGATACGAAGGCCAGACGCTAGCGAAAACGGTAGAATAAATTAAACAAAATTAGATAATAAGGCTTAGAAGTTGAAATAAAAATAAATAAGTCGTTTTTGCACCGTGAGTCAACACAAGTATATATATATATATATATATATATATATATATATATATATATATATATATATATATATATATATATATATATATATATATATATATCCAAGTGAAAAAATGACCAATAAGCCGTCGAGAAAGTCTCCTTGGGGCGTCGTCCGCTCCAGCAAAACAGCACAGGGGCCGCGTGAGTGTTTAGCGCAGTGCTGAGGCCGGCAGTCGGCGGGCGGCTGGTGAAAGGTCCACGGGCGCCCAGCGCTGGAACAGGTCCCGATAGTGACGTCAGTGGCCGCTTTTCCGCGTCGTCACGCGTTATCAGCTACAAAGACGCCAGGCAGTTTGCGTCACGCTGGCCGAGGAGTATCGCGTGACCGCTGCCGCTCGCGGGCTCGACAGCGCCAGGGCGTCGCGCGGAAAGGAGAAACAAAATTAAATAATAAGGCTTAGAAGTTGAGCCCGTGACGTTACTGCTCGGGCTGTGGGGACAGCAAGGAATTCTCGGTGGCAGTTTTTCGGAGCCCCGCGAGACATGCAGCACTGCGATGTGAGGGGGGGGTGGGGGGGGGGGGGAAGGACCGCGGAAACTTGTTTGCTGACCGACGGTGGGGCCACGTGACGGCGCGTCAGATGGCAGCCTTGAGAGATTCTTGGGTCTTCCCTCGGCGACCTTGTCCTTGTTCAGCAATCGAGAGACTTTCCCTCGAGCGATTTTCTCTGGGCAAGCGTGTCGTAAGAAACAGCCAGGTCGAAAGAAACCAGTCCGACGACCAGCGGCAGCGCAGCGCAGCCTGTCCAACTGGCAGCCTGCGCTGCCCATTACCTTGTCTACGGGTGTAACCACTCCGAGAGAGGGCGCGTCCCGCTGGATAAACCTAACTCGAAACGTCTCTTCGGACGTACATGCGGAGAAAATCCGTGGCCTGCAGGACAGATGCAGCGCGCGCGCGCGGACCTTTGTTTTTGTGTGGCAGCGCAGAAGTGCGTTCCGACGGTTCTTGAGCTTTTTCTTGCCGAAACCACTGCGCTGTGAACTGCTTTGCCACGGAAGTTCCAGGAAAGACAGAGTAGGCTAGATTCAAAGTACTCCGTTTTAAACTGCACTACATTCGGGATGAAGTACGGGCAAGCTAGCCAACACCTCGCTTTCGTGTTTTCAGAGCGTCATTTTGCGCCAACTCATGAAGCGCGTGTGGATGACTGCGCCTCGGCGCAAGGACATGCGATGTTTTCGCGAGAAATGGGAGCTTGGAAAAAATGCTGTTTACACCATACAGCTTCGATAAGTATTTGTTTGTTGAAATAATATCTTTAATTAGCCAGAATATAAAAAAATATCTACAGTGTTTTAGGGAAGACTAAGTAATTATCGAAAATAGGCTCTTTGGGGTAAAAATATGGCTTTTGAGGCATAGTTTTAGCAGTGTTGGCGAACACCGGAAACCGGTGAATTGTCTTAAGAAGTAAGTTGGTTAACTAATTTCTGATAATTAACTTTTTAGCTATCACAGCTATGCAACAGGTTAAAATGAGAGATTTGCAGCTGGTCGCTAGTAAGAGCCATATCAGTTTCTAGAATTTCGAAAACCCGATTATCCTCGGCGCTGTGGATCGAAAAAATTTGCCTACAACGTGCCAAAATACATGCGCTTTCGAAAAACATGCATGCAAAGAAACCTTTCCAGTGCACGTAACTAGTCAAAAAAGCCAAATTTTGTCGAGTCACAGTGCCAAGGCTAATCGCGTTTTCAAAATGCTAAAAACTGATATGGCTATTACTAACAGCCGGCTACAGATGTCTTATTGCAACTAGGTGCCTAACTCTACAAGTTAAACAGTTAATTATTAAAGATTAGTTAACCAGCTTACTATACTTAAGACGATTCGCCGGTTTTCTGGTGTCCGCCAACACAGGTAATACTATGCTGAAAAAGCCATAATTTTACCTGAAAAAAACTTTTTTTCAGAATAACTTAATCCTCCCAGAAACATCATGTATAGTAAATATGTAGTCTTGCACTGCCAGCGGCAGAATCATCATTCTGGGCGCATAGGCCCGTATGCACAAATTGACGAAAGCTAAACTGTCAGAAATGGCCCAAGAGATGCAACACCAGAAACAGGTATACAGAAACAAATCATTTAGATGCTCTCCCAGTCCTCTGCATGCAAAAGAACAAATTATGATTATGAAATGTTAAGATAAGAATTCGATCAGTACATGTGCTTCGTTGTTTACTTCCCTGCGAGCAATTTAAACATGTACTTTTTATCTGTATTCACGCCTAAATAAACTTTAACAAATGCTAGACTCCTAAGTTTTACTAACGTTAATGATGAACAACATGGCTACAGGAAGCATCAGTTCATTGCCAACATGTCGGAAACGCTGCATTCTTGGGTCATATGCATCTGCCAAACTGAACGCGGTCACCTTCCGATGTTTACTTTTTGAAATTGTGTAGTTGCTGGTTAAAAAAAAAAATCTGTACGGGAAGGGGGCAGAAGGTTTAGTTCGCATATATCAGTGTGTTAACGTAAGCTCACAGATATTGATTAGAACCATATTTTCGAAATATCGGTCATACAGAGAATGTAGACGATTCTTTTACCGATACCTTCAAATTGTTGTAAGAACAGTTCTGAGAGTACAAAATACTCACGAGACCTCGTAGGGCGTGCAAGCCATGTATTAAAAGAGATTGTTTGAAAATGGTAGGTTTAGATCGACCGTTCGACAGAATGACAGATAACTTTTGCAAGTCTTTCGGAGGCCTCGCAGAATTGAAGCGTTATCGAAATGAAGTAACTTCATGCCTGTGTCGCAGGAAGAAAAAATATATATAGACAGACTATTTAATGTAATCTTATAAAGCTTTCAGACAATGCCAGTAAAAAATAATAACGCCTTAATTCCTAAACCAATAGTAAGTTATCTACCAGAAATCACAGTAAGTAAACAGGACATTTCGAGAAAAATTTAACAAATTATTTTGAGCGTCTACTGTGTTCCACTTGTCAAAAAATTTCATGATTGCGCATTTACGAAGTGTCTTGAATCGCGAATCTTGGACAGTGCATGTTTCCCGGGAACAGAGAGCAATACATTTTCTCAGTTCTTTTCAGACCCTTAGAAAATGCAAACCTGCGGACACGCACAGATTCTTGATTCCACTGTTAAAGGGACAGCCTACAGTCGAACACGTGTATAAAAAATATTGGCATAATCTTTTAGACCTTTGCCTATGATGACAATAGCGTGGGCAGAACTTGAGGATTTTCCAGGAATTTATATCTTCAATGGGCAAAATAAATCATAGGAGAGCTGACGGTCGCACCGTGGACGTTTTGCCAAAACTTCGAGGCTCTCCAAGGTCTCTGGCTACGTCGCCTTTAACCTTTGCATCGGGCGAGGGAAATGTCGAAAAGCCTCCTCTCAGGACTGTCGCAAACCGGTTCCGCTGCCGCTTCCATCGTGCTAGCGCACGAAAGTCCGGCGAACAATATGGCGACGCTCAGGGAGTCCTTTTTTTTTTTGCAAAATTGTATAAATGCATAGTGTTATTTCTGTTATTTTTGCTGAAACTTCCGGCGCCTAATATTTTTTTCGCTTGCAACTTGTTACCGTTTCTTGCGTGGTTTAGCCATGCTTTCTCATCATCTATTCTAATGCCTTCAGAAAGGCAGCCTACCGCTATGCTGCCAGTGGCGCTGCCGACACAAGCGGTTGTTGGTACCTGTGATAGATATGACCAGGTTTATTTTACTGATAATATTTTGAAAACCACTTTACTGCTCTCAGCTGTAGTTTAAACAAAAACTATGCATTTTGGTTAATGACGCTCATTACTGCCACTGCACTTCGCCTTGGCGGCGCGGAGGACGTCGTGCCCATAGAGTTGCTAATTCTGTATTGTGTTCCCGATATTAGGGTTATCAGGTGCCGTCTATCATTGAGAAAACAAGACTATCAGTGGAAAATTTAGGTTTTAATATGTTCTGCTGTGTCTCTCAGCGCCACAGCCAGGTTTTCGTTTATTAGGGCGAGGAGATTAATAATAATAATAATAATTGGTTTTTGGGGAAAGGAAATGGCGCAGTATCTGTCTCATATATCGTTGGACACCTGAACCACGCCGTAAGGATATTTAGACTGACGCAAAAAAAAAACGTAGTCGATGAAAGTGAGTAGACTGTCCCTTTACAGTAATGAAAGCGGCCCTATACAATAGAACACATAACCCGGTATCGCAAAAGAAGAATATAAAAATATTCAAATTTAAAGGTAACCTGCCAAATCATCGCCCCATTTCAATGTTCCGTATACACACCTAACTTTTCTTTGCGAACGAGTTGGATACACTTTGATTGCTGTAATTAATCACATTTGAGTAAACAGTACATAATCTGCTTTCGCTGTTTCGTCGGAAATGCGTTGTCTAAAAGTGCAAGATGTTACAGGGGACGCCGACCCAAATCACTTTCGAGAGGGCCTTTTGTCTGTGTCCTCCGACACCCTTGTGAAGCTTGATAACATTTCAATCCGAATGTTGATGTGTCGCCGCGGCGGCTCAGTGGTTATGGCACACGGCTGCTGACTTTATCCCGGCCGCGGCGATCGAATTTCGATGGAGGCGAAATTCTAGAGGCCCGTGCACTGTGCGATGTCAGCGCTCCGTAAATAACCCCGGGAGGTCGAAATTATCCGGAGCCCTTCACTATGGCGTCCCTCATAGCCCGAGTCATAAAGCAATTTTGATGTCATACTGTCCCAAAACGTATACAGAGCTTGTTTTGTCTCCGGTGAAAAAATACGCGCTTTTCTTTTATAGTGAACGAAAATGCAGCACCTGCTCGTGAAAATAGTTCCAGTTCTGCACGGATATCCACCAGACGTTCTCGACGACTGAACATTTATTGCGGCTTAACAGCACGATGACACACTTGTGCAAAATACGATTGTTTTTGGGCCATCAATACAGAAATTCACATTGCACTTCTTCAGATGCGGTGTTCAAGGCTCGGCTCGTCAGTGCTAAAAAAAAAGAGACGTTTTCTTCACCGAAAGACAACAAATATAGATACCCACTGTTCAAAGCGCCATCACAGCATCATGATTATTATAAGTTTCTCGTTTTTTTTTTCATCGCAGTGTTCTGGTGAAAACTTTTTTTCTGACAATACTTGCTTTTATTTTTTTTTCAGTGTGCACCCCAAATAGTTTCATTTGTTCCTATCCAAAGGTAGATAACATGTAGTTATGAAGCGCTCTTTGTGAACAAATAATTCCACGAGTTGGTTGCGCTGGTACTCTCACAGAAAGAAAATGAGTAAACAAAAAAAAAGGAAAAAGATGCGAGTACGATTGGAACGCCGCGTGAGACCTCGTACCCTGAGGTCAGTTTCTGGTGTAGCAAACAGAGAGCGCGCAGCTTCGGGGTCAGCGAGCGTTTAGAGGCCACCAAAGCAGTGCTGGCCTACGAGCCCACTGCACTGCGTCTAATTTTTAGGGACCGCGGATTTGGGGCTTTAATTCAGGCATCACACTTTGTGTCGATCTACAGTGGACGACGGCTTGTTGAACAACCCAGGGGCACGTGAACGCTCTACCTTTCGTACGTGACACCTAAATGACTCTCTAAATAATGACAGTGGTAGCGAAAATGTGCCGATAAGAGGGCTTCTAAAAAGCAGAGATACATCAGTATAAAAAGGCGGTAAAACTAAAGAGGGTAGAGAAAAATGACTATAAATTTCGTTTTCTTTTCTTTTTAAAGTAAGATTCCCAATACGGAGATACTAAAAAGCTCAGAAACGTTATTCATTTATAGATAATTACTATGATCGTGTTACAAGATCATAGGGTGGGAACAGAATTCACAATAGAGGCACACACAAAACAAAACAATCATGCAGGCACATTCAGAAGAGTGATGGATCGGGCTAGTGGGTAATTCAAATAAGGTTTCATGGCGCAAAATGAAGGGACAATACAGGACACAAGCGCTTGTATACAGTCTTGTCCGTTCATTTTGCGCTATGGAACCTCATACAGACACAGAAAATACAATATTATGGCAGGCTAATTAACTACAATCAAGTTAGGTGTTCTTCAGTCAAACAAAATGATATATGGGTCACAAGATCATCAGTGAGGTTCTTCCACTCGATAATGGTTCTTGGAAACCAAGTCTACTACCTGTAGGTTTAATGGAGGTAATATAAGAGAATGGCGGTTCCTAATGGCATACCCAGAAGAATAAGTAAATATATGGGAGGTATTCGTATTATTATGACAATTTATTAGCTGAATGAAAAATGTCAACTAACAAATGAGATTTGTGTTGCGAACGAATGGTAAGCCACTTCTAAGGAGGCCGCTGACTGGTTTTTTTTTTTATAAACTACATTCAAACTTTACTGCTTTTTTTTTTCTGAATTCTGTCTTACTGATAATGTCCGTCTTACTAAAAGGATAAATGATTAATACTGAGCGTTTTAAAATTGGTCAAATACGGCGCTACAGGGAAGGGAGCGTGTATTAGGAGCAGCTACCCTCAGCGAACGCGCGAGAAAAAAAAAATATCGCGAAGAGCGCTAGTTGAAACACAGTCCAAATGTTTCGTCGAAGAGACGTCATTAGATATCGATAGGCATATGTACTTATAGTCTGTTACCTCAGAAAGAAAATGTCATTAGCGGCATACCGATGCAAAAGAGGTTCCCTTTGAATCTCATTCTCATGTATGCTGTTTTCTTTTTCAATATTGACATTTGCCACCAGTAACGCCAATAAACTACTTTTGCAAAATCATTGTTAAGTCTAACTTGGTCCTCAGTTGAGCTGATTTCTCTACAGTCAGGTTGTCAGCATATAACATATAATGCCTGTATCCTTTAGTGTCTATATATAATCCTTTGACGTCCCAAAGCGACTCAGGCTATGAGGGACGTCGTCGTGGAGGACTCCGGATAATTTCGACCACCACGTGCACTGACATCGCACAGTACACGGGCCCCAAGCATTTTGCTTCCATCGAAATGTGACCGCCGCGGCCGGGATCGAACCCGCATCTTTCGAGTCAGTAGCCGAGCTCCATAACCACTGAGCCACCTCGGCGGCTCTAACTTAATGCGACTGGACAGATCATCGCCTTTCCTGCTAACTGGCGCACACGAAATTTCTTTTGCGTTGATGGCCCCTTGTGTTTCCATTGCATGGGCTCTTGTCTGCTCTCCTTATCATGGTGGTGGACCCATGTTTCATTCGAGAATAGGTCTCCTGGATTTCCTCTAAGCACTTCTAAATTCTCTTGGCTAAATGGCTGGCGACATTATTTTTGCTCGGGCGTCAACATTTGTGGCATCCCCCAGCAAGTGACTTTTCACATTATAAGAATTATTGTCGATTATACCCGTGATAATGCGGGTGATAGCTCTGGCTAGTTCCACATTGTGCTCTTGCAGTTGTTGCATTTGCTTTGAATATTTTTGCTTGAATGCTTTGCGCTGTGGTCGTGACAGATTCCGCACCACCCATAGAGAGATTGTCTGTAACGTCACAGTTTGGTTTCTGTCCTGTGCTTGTTCCGGTTACAAGGCCAATCTGGTGCCAAGTGTGACAATGACGGCCTCGTGCTCAGGCAAGTGCATATTGATGTGCACTGGCGGTGCGCGGAACAGGATCCCGGCATGCAAAATCTCACTATTGAGGGTCTTCACTGTTCCTGCCAGAGATTGGGGCTTTCAGACTTCTTATACACGACTGGTTGAAAACTCGGAATGCATTCTCTGTTGATTTTTTAGAAAACAAGTCGTCATTCGCGTAAAGGCTGTTGTTCTTAAACTTGTCATTATGAAAATCTAGTATTTCAATATTAAATTCATATCAGCACGGGCAAAAGTTGGAAAAAACTGAATGCCGTTCTTCTGATCAGACATATATTATTAGAGAGTTTTAGCCCCACCATACAATGAACACGGTCACTGCTACCGTACTAACCGTACGGCAAATGTGGCTAGGCAAGCCTGTCAATGGTGGCAACGGCAACACGTTACCGTATATGCCATACGGCTGTCCGGTTACGCTAAACCATTATATTAAAACCGCTGTTCGGTGATCGCAAATATCGGTCACGATGTTGCATGGAACTAATTTTTTTTATATTGCCGTGCACAAAAATTATATAGGGAATAGGCACAGAATCACGGTGAACACTAATGGAGGCCTTGATCGTTTGTAATAAAAGAAAATTAAACACAATATAAAGCATAGCATTTTTATTACGAGTAGAGTTGAACAATAACACCGGCCCAGTTTATGTATGACCACTTTAAGTTCCCGGCTTAAATTAACACAAAAAGAGCTGCTGCCTTATAATTCATCCCATTCAAAAATTGTGAAGAGAGGGATCGCTAAACTCTGCTTAGAGTCTGCACTCCGAAAATCTCGTGTGCATGATATGCAAGATAGTTTTGAGAATCAATTGGCTAGGCTTGAGGCCGCCGGTTTCCCTGGGTCGGTTGTTGTCGCTGTTGCAGAAGCGTTCTTGAAGAAGTTGAAGCCCGGAACTCTTAAGGAGGCAGTAACCCCTCCGCAGGCTAAAGTAAGGCCTGAAGTGATTCCCTACGTGCACAAAGTATCCAATGGATTCAAAAAGGTGGCAAACCGGCACAATGTGCCGTTGGTTTTTTCAGCCCGTCCTCGGAAGCTTGGACAGTTGGCCCGACGCATCACAGGTGAAGACAAAAAACCTGGGTGTAAAAAGAGGCACGAGAACCGCGTTGCGGAATGCGCCACAGGCGTTGTGTACGAAATCCCCTTGACGTGTGGCAGGTCGTACATCGGGCAAACGGGGCGCTGCGTCAACGACCGGCTCAGGGAGCACGCAAGAGACCTAAGGAATAGGGAAGGTGCTAACCTTGTCGAGCACTGCGCAACTTGCAAGGATTGCACACTGATGTTTTCGGGAGTGAGGATTCTGAGCAGGAGCAAATTAAGAACAACCCGTGAAACGATAGAGGCATACTATATTCAAAGAGCTGGGTCAGAATGTGTCGGCGATACTTCAGTCATTTTGTATAATGCAGAAAAGGCGTTCCTTCAAAGGTTTTGCGATAAAGATGTGATGAGGTTCTTTTTTCTCATTTTTTCTTTTTTTTTCTTTCACGGTGTGCGCCTGCGCTGGTCTGAGAGTATTTAAGCTGTGTGTGCGTCTCTGAATAAACAGCTGTCAATCAGCGCTGTGTTATTCCTTTTTCTTCTTCCTTTCTTTGGCTGTGTGCCGTTGCGCTGAAAGACTATGAGCTTGAATCAAGAATACCAGCTAGCCCAAGAACTAACTCTACTGAAGTGCGAATTGTACCTTTTCCAAACCGAATCGAATAAGCATAGTGTGGCTTTGATACCGAACCGAATACGAATATTTTAGCTGAAAACCGAATTAAATACGAATGGAATAGTGAGAGAGCCGAATCGAAAACGAATAGAATATATTTACGAATATTCGCTACTTGTGCGAATGAATATTCAATGAGCAATCGTAAGGAACAGCGAAGTGCTGCTTTCGCAGCTATGGCTGTATCTCTTAAAAAGACGTAACACTGATCTCTATTTGAGGGGTTGCAACACGAAGTCAGTGTAATAACTTTATCATTGTCATGTTATGCTCATAGGAAAAGTACATTTTGCTGTTGATAACGGAAGCTAATAAACTAGCGCCATATCTCACTGCATGAGATGGGTGAGAGCTTACATACGATAAGGCATGGCCTCCGAGGTCAGGCCGGGTTCTCCGAACCTGCCTGGGCCCTGCCGCGTCGTCCAATATCTGAGGCCACGTATACGGATTACGAACACCGGATTACGAACGTGAATTGACCGCACCATGGAGCGGAACCCTCCATCCGGCGCATTCCGATCGCGGCAGCATGGTAACGCGGCATGTATGGTCTCTGTTTTTGGAATAGCCATGGAAGAAAAATACGGCAGGCCCTATTGGAACTTTGCGCCATTTATTCAATAAGTATTAAAAACTTGAAGGCATATTCGATTCGTTTCGAACAATTTTGAACACGCGCTTTGCAACTCGTTCAAATAACCGAATACGAGGATATTCGACCCGGTATTCGAAATTTCCGGTCATTCGCACACCCCTAGTTCCACTGCTTCATTTATCGAAGCTCCATATTCTACAGGACAGTATGGCTTCCCTGGTGCTTGAAGTGGCGACAAAACAATCCACAAAGAACTACTGACAAAAATTCGTTACATGCTGATTTGTTTACATCGAACTACTGTACGTATTTTGAACAAATATCCGCGCGTCCTGCACTTAACTTAAAAACTGCACTCAAAAACTCTAAAAAATTTTGAAAGGATATACCTGCTTCAGAAGAAAATCATAAGAAATATGTTCCTGTTTAGCTTTAACCAGAGTACAAAGCAGTACTTTGAGGATGCATGCATTATAAAAGTTTTCCATATCTATTGTTCTCAATTGCTTTCCCGGCATAAAAAAAAAAGAGCAACTTCGTCATAGTGAGTACTTAAGAACATTGGCCTGACTAACGCCTAGTGAAAAACTGCACCACACGAGACGTCATTCCTTGTGGTAGATTAAAACTACTAGGAGAAATTACGGACAACAAACGATCGCTTACCAGCTACCGAAACACCTAATTACGCTACATCATAAAATATTGATTTAATTAGTGCACCATTTTATGATATCTTTAAGTATTCCCTGTGTTTAAACGAATAGCCTGGCTGTAAGTACATTTTTCTCTCTTTATTATTATTATTATTATTATTATTATTATTATTATTATTATTATTATTATTATTATTATTATTATTATTATTATTATTATTATTATTATTATTATTATTATTATTATTATTATTATTATTATTATTATTATTATTGCAATGTGTGCAACACAAGTTTTTTGTAACCGCCTTTTTATGTTACTTTGATGTCGCCGCCTGATATGTACACGATTTCACCCTGATGCCTTTATACACGAAAGGGCCGAGGAATCGTCAAGCCCCTGAGGCTTTTTTCCTCGGCCTTCTTCATCCTTGCAATGAATAAATGTCTGGCATTGTTATTATTAAAAAAAAAACTGAATGCGAGTTTCACTCTCCTGGTCTTGTAGTTTTTGAACTTCGTTCATTAAAAAAAAAATGTCAGCATGCTTGCTGTAGGCCTCCAACGATTTACGTTCCCTGATAACCGCTTTGACAACTGTCGACGCGTCGAAGACTGCAATCAGCTATTGCAAGCAGTGCCGCTTTGCGGCCTCAGGTTGCCAACGTCTTAAGATAGCTTTCTACGAAATGGCCTCACCTCACGGCTTCTGCTCCGCATCACTTCGTTTCAGTTGTTTGCGCGTTTTCGTATTTTTCTTGCACGGAGTCAAAATGTGACTTGTACAAGTGCGAGAATGGACTGGCGTCTTGAACAGATTCAAGTGAATCAGCTTGCAACTTCGGCTTGCGAGCTCTGCCGGCTGTTCTGAGCCTCATTTTGTTTCATGCCTATTTTTTTCTCAGAGGTGACACTGGGTTTTGGTACTTCGATCGTATCCCTTGCATCCCTGTCAGGGCTATTTTCCGAGTTGTTCATTATCATTTCATTGACGAACTGCGCCATAGTTTTGCTACGATGTGTGAGTAAAACAAGCAACTCTTCTCCCCACGCGTGTAAAAGCACACGTGTCAATGGAGTTTTCTTCCTTCATGCTATAATTTCGCCGTTCCACTTTATTTATTTTATGCACCATCTCTTTCTGTAGGTCATTGCACATATGTTCGCAAGTGCACTGACGTCACCGCAGCTTGTAACATAACACGGCTTGTGTTTGCTTGCAATAGCCTTTTTATATTACGCCGTGAGAGCGTCTCGAAATCAAAATCAGTTCACTTCATTCATTTATGGGGTTTATTTTTTCATTTTTCTTCGGCGAGCACGCGCGCACACTGTCCTGACAATTCATTTTTTAAAATGGTACTTATTGCATTTTTAAAATTTATTTTCACACTCTTTCCAGAGCACCAATATGTGGCACTTTGCACAGCACTTGTTTTTTCACGGCGCGGATGTATTTTTGACACGTGGCTGTAATGCTTGGAAAGTTCATGGTACGTTTGTGAGCGCAGAAATATTGTCATAATAGGCGGAGAGAAAAACTCAAACTTCTAGCATACCCCCCCTCCATTGAGAAGTGACGACTAGATGGATAGTTGCCTTGCGTTACACCACAATAAGTTACACCATATTAGAAATATATAGGCCGCCGCGGTGGCGCAGTGGTTGTGGCGCGGCTGCTGACCCGAAAGACGCGGGTTCGATACCGGCCGCGGCGGTCACATTTCAATAGAGGCGAAATGCTAGTGGCCCGTGTACTGTGCGATGTCAGTGCACGTTATAAAGAACCCCAGGTGGTCGAAATTCCCGGAGCCCTTCACTACGGCGTCCCTCATAGCCTGAGTCGCTTGTGGACGTTCAACACCCATAAATCATAAACCATATTAGAAATATCAGCTAGAAAAATAAAAATAAATGTATTATTAATGCTATTTTCTCCTTTGAATGTATTAATCTCGGGATTATTTCAGCGTATCGGTTGCATACCCGGGAAAGCTGGCTGCGTACCTGTGGCAAAATGGGCGCTTTGAGCCTGGCTCTCTTTATGACTGACATGTTTCGGGCTTCCGGCAGGCTCATGATTCCGCCAAGCGACACGGAATTAGGCACGCGTGGCCTGAGTCACCAGCAAAGCAGAGCGTACATCACAAAGCATAGAACCGCAGAGCGAATATTTTTTTTTATCCACCGCAGTATAATAATCCTCATCTTCGGGTGCACTGGCTTTCGAGAAAGATATTTGTAGAGTCTGCGTCTTTCAAAAGCGCTTTGCGCGTAGAAAATGGTGACACAGCAGAAGAAAACACTTATCGGGGCGCATTATTCATTAGTGACACAATGGGCCACTAGGAGCGCTGTCGCCACACAGGTGCCAATTCCTCCGCAACGGAAACCCGTGCTGTGCGCCTGTGACCGTGGCTTGCTCCCTACTGGCCTCATTTCTCTCGTTACTGCGCTTCCTTTCACTTATTTTCTGATGCAGGTTGTAAATGGCATGGACCGAGGCTTTTCGCAGAACGACCGGCGCAGCAGAGAAATTTTCTGCTTCGTTTCCGGCGGCATCCACCTCAAGAATGCATGCGCAAGTTTCCGCTGCCAGCCAGCTTATGAGAAAGGGCTCGGTTCGCAATATGCTCGTAAATGCAGAAAATAACATCTTCTGCTTTACAGTTTTAAACGTCGTAACTTTCATAACGACTAGCACCAGCAGCTCGCCGACAGAGATGTCCGCGGTCGCAGCCAAACTGTTTGTTTATACAAAGGAAGGAAATAAAATTTGATTCTCTGCACAGCGTACTAATGGCGTGGTTCGCCAACGCATCGCAGTGCTACCACGGTGGCTCAAAGTTTATGGCGTTCGGCGACTGAGCCCAATGGCTTGCGACCGGATCCTGCGGCCGCGGCGCCAGGATTGCGATGACGGCAAACGCAAACACGCACGTGTGCACTGTGACGTGAGCGCACGTTAAAGAAGCCCAGGCGGTCGAAATTTATCCAGGACCATCCAATAAGGCGCCTCTACAGCAGCCCGTATGTAGTCCCAAGTTGTGGGTGCGAATCCCGCCCCCCTGAAAAAAGTTTCAATACACAGTCCATAAACTCTGTATGTTGTGTGTAGAGTGAGTATGGGCTGTCTAAAACATTTCTACAAGGGTAGTGGTAGCCGCATCTCGATGGAGGACAAATGCAAATAAGTGGTAGAGTTTTAACGTAGTTAAACCGAGTAGACGCGCGAAAGCATGTGTCCAGCCTGATTGGCTCATGGTTTTGCTTTGCTGGGTCGTCGGTGAGTCTGGCGACGATACTCTACGCAGGTGAAGCTCTGATCGAGGTTAACCTGATGTAATCTGTTCGCGCACTGATGGAAGTGCATGAAGACGACGATGTGCATTACACAGCGTGAGAGTGTGTTGCAGTTTAACACGAGGCGTGATCGGCTGCGTCGATTGCATTGTGCTCTCGTCCAGTGGCCAGCGAAGCTGGTCTGTTCGCGCCGCAGCGGGTTCGAATCTCAGTCGCGGCAATATTTGATCATTTATTTATGGTTTGGCCAAGGTCACCCTCAAGGTCAAGCTTCACACAAACTCGGTGAGCCGCTTAGGCCTCGTGAGGTAGTTCGTTCGCATTAAGACGCTCGCTGCTATGCGATGTCAGTACACGCTCAAGAGTCCCAGTTGGTCGAAAGTAACCAGAAACCCTCCACTACGGTGTCCCCGATAAGCGGTGTGTAGCTTTTGAACGCTGCACCTTACATATAGGATAGGTTTATGATAATTTTATAGAACGTTGTGACCGAAAGGACCTTGACTTGAACCCAAGCCGATTACGAATAAGAGAGCTTTTTGCGAGGTAGTCACATCTGGATGAAAACTGACCTTGATCGTATACCTGCCTGGTCAAGTATAGTACAGTTTCAGGTATTACGGATGATGGTCTTGCCGTAAATGCTGCAGAACCTCTTTCTACGCAAAGCAAACAAAGAAAAATGATAACTGCGTGCTTGGCACGGCAAGGTGAAGGAAAAAAAAAATCAGGGGAGTGTTTATGCGCGTGAGGAAAAACGCCCGAAGCTCGAACATGTACAGCTTGAGCACATCCGCTGCAGAGGGAAACTGACAGTAAATATGACGTTGTACGGTGTCCTGGCGCCGCACGCAGTCGTGTACGTAGCTTAATGAAACCGGTACTGCACTTTGACGTGGCGGTTTATTTTTTGCTCCCGCCTTTGCTTCTTCCAGTGAACGAGTAAACCAGTAAGACTGCTGAAGCTCGGGCAAGAATGAAAAATCACACAAACGTAAAAACATTCCATAATCCTGTTCGTCGCTAAAAAGCACTCAGAAGAACGACCGCACATGCCGGCGTGGCCGGTGGCAATGGCTGCTCGGTTTCCACGCTTTCCACGTACGGTCACTGGCAGGCGTTCTTGATCGCTCCAAAAATGATCGCGAAGAGAAAGTGAGAGACTGGTACTTTTGAGAAAGCTGAACTGTGAACGTCGTTAATTAACGCCAGTTAACTCTCGCCAGCCCCAGTCCGAAGATCAACCGAAACATGCAGTATACGTTTGCCACCGAATCTGTCAAGTGGTGACTCTGACCTCTCATTTTTGCGAACACTGGCGCAGCAGACGTGGATGAAAAAGAGGATACACACGCAAGGCGCTTGTGTGTGTGAACTTCCACTCCTCGCCCATGTTTTGCTGCGCCAGTCTTCGCGAAGCGTGACTCGCCAACTTGCCCAACTTTTACACCGCTCTCAGAAACCCTGCGGCGTTGTTGCAACATTAGCAGAAACCTCTTGCGCACACGTCAACAATACAAAACTGGTATTTAGCTGCATGTTTTATGCGTGAACGTGTACCGTTGTTTACACAGTCACAGGCGCAAAATTTGTTTCGACTGAAGTGGCAGCGATGGGAACGATTCGTTCTGTCGTGAGAGATGGTAGTTGTGTCCCCAGTGTGTGTGTGTGTGTGTGTGCGGGGGGGGGGGGGAACTGGCTCAAGCTTTGTAACTTCCATGTTATCGTCAGTAGGCTATGAGACAGGTCATAATGCAAGTAGAAGCTCGATTAACAACATATCAAACAACGTATAATATAACAAGCACAAAGATATCAATTTAATCACACCATATTTTTATCAAAATAAATCGTGCTTATTTCATCATGTTAGCTATTGCTACATAGATTACATACAGGACCTAGAGTCAGCGACAATATTGGCACCTTAAAAGAAATTTAAAAACATGTACGGAGTTTTAGGTAGAGAGAGAGAGAGAGAACAAAATCAAAGAATTTTTTTTTGTCTACCTGTTCCTTGCTGTTGCTTTAAAACACTGTGAGAAATACAATTCAAGATTTTCAGGTTAGGAAAACAGCAGTTTTTAAACAACGCATCAAAATATTTTCATGTCTGCCCTGCAGCGCTTGCCGCAACAGAATTTTACCGAACCCGCGTCGAAACCTTGCAAAGTTCACGAAATCGCATCCCGCCCCGACTGGTCTGCAACGGTGAACCGCCGTGTTCGACTGACTACTGACTGGAGACTTATAAGCGCGTAGTTTTTGTACTACTTTATATGCATTTATCCCCGTATATATGACCTCTTCTTCCCGCTCCCTCGCTCTCCTCATTTATTCACCCCTCCACTCGCGCCCTGTAGTCTTCGCAACGGCCGCTGTTCAGGTGCCAGCTCTGGGCAAGGCAGTTACAGCGGCCGGCCATCTGCCTACATTAATTTTGTGCCCTGAATAAACAATTCCACTTCAACTCGTCAAAACTCGTTCTACCAGTCATTCGAATGACTCCGCAAACACTGCCAAGTGACAGCACTTCAGCAGCGTAAAAATTCTGCTTTCCTCCATCGATGTAAACGCCCTTCACGGCAAATGGTAAACACTGATGGCCCCAATGCGCCCAACTATTACGTTGGCCCGCCCTCAGCTGAGCGGGTTGACGTTTGACGCGAGAGAAGCACAGCGCCTCGCCATTCAATGTGCGAAGGGTGAGCCAAGCGTAGCTGAAGCTGGCTAGGAGCGAGCACACCAATAACACCGCGCGGCCACCACCAAGTTTCATTTCCGGCAGCTCACTGATGAACTGTTTTAAAACATATGTGAGAGCTCTTATGGAACAAGTGCAGTGAGCCGAAGAGCCGATAGGCGATGCATGAGAGCCCTCCCTTCACAACAGAAAAGGAGAGCGTCAGTCTTCACTCGCACAGCTTTATATGGCGCTACCTGTTTCCCAAGCATTTCACGTTTTCACTCTCTTTCTGCAACTTTAAAAATCTGTTTTATTTATTGAGCTCCGCAGGGAAAACAATATTTTCGCTTTTCTTTTCAAATGCAGCAAATTTATTTCCAGTCGTGCAGCAGTTGCAAGATGACAATTTCCGCATTCCCGCTTGTTTACCGAGAAGAGCCAGGGCGAAAACTTATTTGCGTTAGCTGGGGCGCACAGGGGCAGGGTTTTATGCTCCTGACGTATTCCAGCACTTGTCGTATATGTGTTTTCGATGCAACGGGTGGCCACGCTGAATGGGTCAGCTTGCAACTTCGAATAGTGCGGCCGCCATCTTAAATGCCAGTGTCGGTGTTTCCGTCGAACACGTGCCATGTCACATTATAGTTACCGGACTCCTTCGCACGTGCAGTGGGCCCGCCTGACGCCTACAACGCCACTGCGCGTGCGCAGGAGGGGTCCGGTAAACCAGTATACGTCTCCAGTATGCTACAAAACGTCTATTGGTTCGCATGAAGTGCACGCTAATTGTGGAGCTTTATCCCTGTATACTTCTCGGTCTAGCCACACTGCCGCTAGTGGGGTATTTTTCATGTTGGAAAAAGAGAGAGAGATTCGCAGAAAGTTCGCTGTTAAAAGCTCGAGGCACACTGTGGTCCACGCAATGCAGACTCAACCTCTTCATGAGCGTAAGGGCGATCTTGTCGATGGCTGGCATCGTTTCAAATCAAGAAAATGGCGGTTTGTATGGATTGAGACATTTCTGCAACATCAGCTATGCAGCTCAGATTAGGTAGCCGCTATTATCGGCCAGCTTAGATTCTGCTTTGGCTTGTTCGTTACGCGCTGTTCCACAGAGACGGGGAATATAAAGCTTCAGAGTACACGCAGAAGCTTTAGAATGTGTCGAATGCTAGAAGCATTTGCAAACAAGAGGATAGTGCCACGCACCGACTAGTTGGTTTGCGCTCGTCGCTTGATATAAGAGCTTATTGGCTGTAGCGCTGGTATAGAGTGGCAGAGGATCCGAAGAAGTGGAATGAATAATTAGACCAATTGTGGTTTGGTTGTGAATAAAAGAGTAAAAAAAATGAGGCGGACAAAGCCCTTTCCTTGCACGATGCCATTCAAATATCTTTCGTACGTCCCCAGCAGCCATCTAGCGGCAAGAAATCGCATTCGATGAACGCGTTAATCTGCATGCGGCAGGAGAGGACCCCATACAGGCTAGGGATATTCTAAACAGGGACAGTCTGAACCGGTCCGGCGGCTGGGACAGTCGCCGCAGCCGCTGCAGCCCTGTACTAATGACCCCGTCCTTGACCAAGGCAGTGCCCTTTTGACCAAATAACGTTTCTCTCTCTCTGAAACGGGCCTGTCATACGGTTAGACTCACGCTTGTCTACGCAACCTGACATCATTCTCAACGCTGTCAGTCAGATTACGTTTCCGACAAATAGTGATGACCTACTTATAAGCACAGACTGCAGAACCCAAAAATTCAATTTATTTTTCCTCAAAGACTTATGTACAGGACATTACATGAGGGATGGGCTGACAAAAAGAAAGTGATTAGCATAATAACAAATGGTCTTCCATCCCTTTTGAAAAATGTGTATAGGTTCGAATGGGTCAGCCAATAGGATTATGACACATTTGGTTTGGCTTTATAGGATTAACGTTCGAAAGCAAGTCAGGCTATGAGGAACGCCGTAGTGGAGGGCTGCAGATAATTTCGACCACCACGTGCACTGACCTCGCACACCATTATAATTTTTTAGACAGTCTATCTACAGGCTTCTGTATATAAAGTATATGGACTCTCTATAGACAAACCCTATAGAACAGTCTATAGGCAATACAAATTCCATAGATGGTCTCTCGACAATCTGTAGGTTTATGGCCATACACTTTTAGCAGACTGTTGTCTAAAGACAGTCTATAAACTGCGAATAGACAGAAAGGAGTATCTATAGGAAGGAAATATAGTCTATAAGAAGTCTATAGTCGGTCCATAGAGCATTTTTGGTTTGGTTTATGGGGTTTAACGTCCCAAAGCGACTCAGGCTATGAGAGACGCCGCAGTGTAGGGCCCCGGAAATTTCGACCACCTGGGGTTCTTTAACCTTTACTGACATTGCGCAGTACACGGGCCTCTAGAATTTCGCCTCCATCGAAATTCGACCGCCGCGGCCGGGATCGAACCCGCGTCTTTCGGGCCAGCAGCCGAGCGCCATAATCACTCAGCCACCGCGGCGGCTAGAGCATTTTTGTATATTTGTAAGGGAGTACACGTGCCTCTAGCTTTTCACCCCCATCAAAATGCGACCGCCGCGGGCGAGATCGAACCCGCGTGTACTGTGCGACGTTAGTGCACGTTAAAGAACATAGGTAGGTGGTCTAAATTACCCGAAACCCACCCCTACGGCGCCCATTATAGCCTGAGTCGCTTTGGGACGTAAATCCTAATATTAGTAAAACTACTGTCAGCTGCTGCCAAGACAGGAGTTGCGATTGTTGAGCAATATAAAACGCAGTACACAGCTACATTCTACATTCAGACATGCGACAGTTCAGTACATAACATTTACGGTAAAAAGCACTACATAGCATCAACTGTTCAAAATTGCTTTACTTCAAACCATTTAGAAACGAAAGCCACAAATGTAGCGGAAATAATCAAAATCAAGATGCAATACATCACCAGATCACCGCCTTAGTAGGAATACGAATAATACTTCAAGCAATTTAAAAGTACAGTGTCCCAAGCAGGCGCAAACAGCGGAAAGTAAATTATAAGAGGGACTAAGACAAAATTACGTGTGATATGGGTCAAAAACATACCAGTTCAAACCAGTCACAAATACTTCGTGAGGGCGTTTTCAAAAGCCTTTAAATCCGAACACTGAACAACCTCTCTTGGTAATTTGTTCCATTCGTCAATAGTGCGAACCAGAAAACAGTATTTGAAAGAATATGTTCTAAAATCCAGCGATGTGATATGTTTGTAATGTTTTGTTCTGCTGCCAGAAGAATTCAGTGGTTTGATGTATCGATCCAGAATGACCTTGTAGTTACCTGTCAGCACACGAAAAAAGAATACCAGACTGCTAAACTACATTTTCTGCTTCACAGTTGTCAGCCCGGCCCTGTTTCTAAGTTCCGACACAGATTTGGTTTTAGAGTACGAGTTGAAGATAAATCTTAGAGCTTTGCTTTGTACTCGTTCACATTTTTAAATGTTTTATTGAGTGTACGGGTCCAAAACATGACTAGCGTATAAGTCAGCACTGGAAACACAGCCATCTTGTAAGCTAGTAGTTTTACCTCTGCAGTTGCATCATGAAGTTTTCTTCGCAATAACCAGAGCTTCCGCATGGCCTTATTGCAAACGTTGTCAATGCGCGTTGTCCAGTTTAGGTCTTGTTTAAGATGAATTCCTAAGCATTTGATATCGGTTACTTGAGTTAATGCTGCACCATTGATACTGTGAGAGAAGATTAAGGGATTTGCTGATTAAGGGATTAAGATTTGCTGACCCACTCAAACCTATAAATATTCTTCAGTATGGACGGCAGATTTTAAGTCAACGGCATTTGTAATAATAATAATTGGTATTTTGGGGAAAGGAAAATGGCGCAGTATCTGTCTCATATATCGTTGGACACCTGAACCGCGCCGTAAGGGAAGGGATAAAGGAGGGAGTGAAATAAAGGAAGAGAGGTGCCGTAGTGGAGGGCTCCGGAATAATTTCGACCACCTGGGGATCTTTAACGTGCACTGACACCGCACACCACACGGGCGCCTTAGCGTTTTTAAAAACGCAGCCGCCGCGGTCGGGTTCGAACGGCATTTATGACGGTCGCCTTTTCGGAAGGAAGGCCATTCCAGTCACTGCATGTTCTGAGGAAAGAAAACAGATGATATATTTCTGTGCGTGGTTTTTCGGGGTAGACGGCATAAAGTTGACTATTACGAGAAATTCGATGAGCGCGTGTGATAGGGGGATGCAAGGAAAGACAGGCGATTTTGCGACGACAGGCCAGTGTAGGAGATGGAGTGGAGATTTTAGTGCCGAAAGGCTAGCATAATAAGAATAGGCGGAGCAAATGAATCTGGTAGCGAGGTTCTGGACCGATTCGAGCATGGTAATAAGGTTAGTATAGTAGGGATCATACGTGGCAGATAAGAACTCAAGTTTTGAACGGATAAATGTTAGGTAAGCAAGAAGTTTTATCGAACTGGGGGCTAAGGAAAGGTTACGATGTAAATACCGATGAACTTGATTAGCAGAATTAGTGACGTGGTGAATATGATCCGACCAGGTTAAATCTTTACTTCAGTGAATACCAAGATACCTGTAGGAGTCAAATTATATAACGGGGGTATTGGTAATTGCATAGGCAGTATCCTGGTAGTCACGCCGGCGATGGAAAGAAATATAGAAATGACTGAACTTGTGCGCGTCTCGGCGAACTCGTTTTCCAAAACATCCCAAGCCCGCTAACAAAGTGCAGCCCTCTACGTCGCCCACTAGCCGCGTCCGCATGCACGTGCTGCACAATGGCGCTTCAACTCTGCCTGTTGCCGCGGTGAAGAACTGCGCGCCACAGATGAAAACTGACGAAGCTGCACATAGTGTGGAGCCCTTGCGAAAAGCCCACGGACAGGTTTGGGGCTCCACATCCCGACAGAAAATTCCAAACTCGGAAGGGGAGAGTTCCTGCACTCCCGAGAAATTTCGAAGCCCTGGCGACGTAAAACGAGCCACACTGCATGGCCCAGAGAAAACCAGCAGAACTGTGTATTCTTGACGTATGCTGTGCAGAAAATAGCAAGCTTTATGCAAGTACTTCAACTGTCCATCGTATAATCGTCCTAGGTATTAAGCTTGCTACTTGTAACAGAGCATGCAAGCAGTCATTGAGACACCATATAGGAAGTGTGCGTCTACCGGCAGCCTGTAGCGATCATTTGTTCCTTTTCCTTCTTTGTCCATTGAGAACGATTAAAACCTGTTGTCGCTGCGTGCCGCGCATATGAATCAAGCTGTCGCGCTCGCACACGTGCCCGAACTGCGCACCGGACGCGGCACACATCGACGAAGTTTTGCGGGCGGACGCAAACAGAAAGCTGCAGCCGCTCATGACAGCAGAGCGAGAAAAATCACGAGTGCCGTCACACGGGAAGACTGGGCCGTCTGGCTATCCCCTCAGGCAATCGGCGGCCAGCCGCGAATGGTCGAGAAAGGCGGCAGTCGAGGGAGACGTGAATGCGTACGTGGACGCCACCCGAGGCGCTGTCTTGCGCCACAGCCGAGGCGGCAATCTGCTCGAGCTCCTGGAGAAGCTCCAACGCGTTTCGCTGGCGGCGGCCGATTAGAAAGGCGCAACCGAACACCTCCTCCTGACCCGACCGCGTCAGCCGGCGCGTCTGCCACTGAGCTCGCTGCGCGGACGGCGCGAGCAGCCACCCTGCGCACCGGCTGAAGACGCAGCGGCCCGTGTGTCCGAGGCGCCTGTCCAGCACCCGTACCAACACGTCGTTCATCCTCGACGCTTTGAGCGTTGTGGCGCCGTCTCGAGTCTCCAGGTTGGATATCTCTGCGTCTGCGCACGCTGACGCCGCGTCCGAACTCACGCGGACACTTACAATTACTGGATGCGCAAGAATGCTGAAAGCATGCAGTAGTCTTAGGAGCTGAAGTTTCACAACCACCTTTTTAAGTTGACCAATCTAAGTGGCTACATTTTGACTCGTGTACTCGGAACTGTGTGGCGCTGGAAGTTGGCTTTATTTTCTCTCATGTGCGGACTTTCCGGAGGGGAACACGTTGTGGTTGCGATAAAAATCTCAAGAAAACGCGCGTGCGCACGCCCCCCCCCCCCCCCCCCCACACACACACACACACGCGCACGCACGCGCGCACGCGTGGGCGCGCATGTGTGTGTGCAAGCTGAAGGACTTTTGACATGAATGCCAACGTCTGACTTGCTGTCCCTGCTGCGCTGGAATCGTCACATAACACGCAGGAAGTTGCAGATGCACTGCGCCCCAACTCTAACACACATTCCCCATGGTATGCTTTCCATTTGTCCGTTGTGAACAAAAACGTTTGTGAACAAAAATGTTTACACCCTGCACGATTACTGCATGAAAGCAGGCTGGCTGATTAATTTATTTTACCTCAATTTCTATTGAGTCCTTCTACCAGAGTATGATTACACAGTAGCCTTGAGAAAAGTGTACCTCAGCAAGCGTGGTGCGGATTCACAAGGGTAAAGGGGCTATGGAAGAAGAATGCAGAGGTCGGTTGGAGGAAAATGCCAATCGTCTGCTACAAACACTGCTGGAAAGGAATGAAAGAAGAGGGAGAGTGAAGATAGGAGGCAATGATGGCAGAGTGCCACTATCAGTAAACATGGCGTCGAAAGGGTAGACGTGCAGGCTAGTTGGTGGTTCATATTTGTTTTAAACGCAGAAGGGACACACAAGACACACAGCGCTGTATGTCCTTTTTGCGTCCGCGTCTTTTGCGCTGTTTAAAACAAGTATGCCGTCAAAGGCGGAAAACACACGTGTCCTTGCCATTACTATTCACATGCTTCAAGGAAAGAGACACAACTTTGCTTGCATGACAACCCTCTAAGGGTCGCCAAGTAATTAAAAGTGCAGGACGTGATGCACCTACAGTTACCGAGATCCAAATTGCAGCTGGTGAGCCAATCGTCCTAGCAGGGGATAGATGGCGAACTAAAGTGTAATTCGACAGTGTGTTCGTTCAGCGTTGACGAGTATTTCATTGCAGTTGAGGCAATGCGGTGAAATTTGCTCTTTTATGATGTACCGCAGGTGTGGGGTGAGAGTAGTATTAAGTTGAGCCTGCTTGAGGATCCTTGTCTACAGTAAGGAGAGTGTGCGATCTGGTGCAGTATAGCAGCAGCTGCTGGTCTTGAGTGCGCCGTAGAGTGGCTTTATGAGTAACCTGTTTGAAACACCCTCGTGGATTGGGTTCACTAGCTGAACCCTGTCCTGGCATGTTTCGGTGGTTCCCATGTGACTCTGGGTCCAGATGAGGTATACACATGTGCTTCTGGCGCAAGCTGTCGAAGATTTCGTGCATTTATTCGGTCAGTTGCCTATCTCTGAGATTTTTCAGGGCTTTCATGGTGGCTGCGTATATTTGTAGGGGTGATTGTTGGCGCAGGTCCATCGTTCGTTCGAGGACGTTTTTTATGACTGCTATCGCTAGTATGCCTGCGGAGGGAGAGTCAGAGAAAGGCCCTGCAGTTATTTTAAGCGGCTGTTCTTCCTCGGGTATCCCAGATCTCGAAGGGTTGGTTTCGCAGGATGTAAAAAATGCGGGCTGCTTACGCTACAAAAACCCGCACGCAAGCGCATAGTGGCGGACTCCTCAAGCATACGCGCAAAGCCTGCACATCAGTTTGTTTGGCTTGTTAGCCTCGTAATGGGTGGCCAGGTTATATTCTGTTCGACAAGGCGGAATCGTAGAACGTCAAGCGGATACTGCTTATTAGTTCATATTTTTACAGTTGAAACTATATCTATTGTTTTCTCTTATGAAGAGAGGTTTATTCCGAACGATGGAACTGCTCTTTTGAGATCGCTCACAGAAGTTCAATGGCGACCCTTACCTGGGTTGCACTCCAGTGCCAGATTTTCTCAATTTCACTACCCCCCCCCCCCCCCCCCCCCCCTTTCTTTTCTTTTGGTTTCAAACCAAATGTGGCGCTTGAGGAAGAAGAAAGATGAGTTTTTTTTGATAACATGAGACATGCAGGTTTATTCTGACGCAAGACTTGAGACCGAAAAGCACCGGTGCTATGAGGCAGAGGGGGGCGGTTATTATTGTACTAGCAGACTAAAGATTACAGGCGCGCACTGCAGGAGAACGAACTGATTGTCTAACTTCATCTTTTCTCGAAAATTTTACAAAAGCCACTGCCGCCAAAAAGCGAGAAAATTGAATAAACCTTAAAACTGCGACTGTCTTTCTTTTTCTTTGCTACAATTCGATTTGTACTCTGCCTTGTATTTGCGGGCAGTTTCATAAGGCAGAATTCCTACATCTTACGGTATTTTCCAGCATTTAGTTCGCGATTCTTTTCCAAATTTTTGTCATTCCAACCTACAGTGCGTGCAATTAAGTGTTGTAAGCATTTCTTATTTTGTGCTATCAACGTACAGATCGTAAGGTGATCGCGTATTTTTACGGGCTGCGCCTGATTTCAAGCGCTAAGCGAGCTTCTCGTTGCATCAGATTGTTACAATCTTGCGAATGTAGCAACAGACCAACCGGCTTAGCCGGGTGGGTCAGCGAACCACAGCCTTTAGTTTCCGCCGCAACTACAGCTTCATGCAGGCTTCAGCAGATCAGAATCTACCGCCTGTGTGCCTCTTGCGGACAGCACATTTTTGGTATGAATTCTGAAGATGATTACGTTGCAAAAAGCAAGCCCACAGAATAGTTCAAACTCCCGCGATCCCGATGCTAGTGGGCGCTACACACTTTTTGCGAGTGTGCAATGCAAGTGCAAAATGTGATGTGTGGTGTACACTTTGCATTATTTAGTCCTTTTGCAGGTGCATAGTGAGTCGGCTCAACTATTGAGCGAAATTTCTGTGAGGTAATAAATGACGAGAAAGAAAGGTATACGACTGTCGCGGTAGTTAGCAGGGTAACAAAAACAAATTTATTTCAACCATGCATATTGGGCCGTGACAGTACACATGCGTGGATTTATCAATGCAGTTTCATCGCACCGACGTAGTGTACAGGCGAGTGCGACTTACAGAGTGGTGCAAGTTATAGATCGATCAAGACGGTAGTCAGTCTAATACTGTGCTATACTGGTGTTAAGTAGTGTTATTTGAAAGTACTATGAGTAAAAAGCCGCATGGCTTATGGCTACTAATCATTACCCAATGTGGGCAACCTCATGCGGTTTCGACCGCACGAAGTCGACCTCGACATTACGGAGCGAGTAAGTGAGGTTGAGGTGAGGACGGCGACAGCTCGAAATTTTGTGAGTGAGGTCAGTAGATCGGACCTCAACACCACACGTGAGTTCGAGGTTGAGGGAGGTCGTCATTCCATAAGGTCGGATTTAAAGGCTGAGGTTTTTCGCAGCTGCCGCGCCTTGATGTGATGCTCGCCCCTTCAGGAGCAGAGTTCGAGCACACCGCCGTAGTGCGCAGTGACAGCTGCATGATTGGTGTTCGGTTACACCGCTTCGCAATACCACACACCGCGAAAGTCTCTTAGGTTTCGGCGGCTCCACGGTAATCTCCTCACAGACCGAGGCTACTGCGAGACACTCCCCGCTGGCCTTCTTGGAAATAGTGGAGCTACTTAATTATTTATTTGTTCCTCAAAGGTCCACAAGGGGCATTACATGAGGGGTGGGCTGAAAAGGCAATTAACATGGATACAGATGATCTTCGATGGCGGTTTTGAATTTGCTGAAGTCGATGATGGTTGCCACTTCGGATTTAAGGTCATTCCAGTCTCGGGCTGTTTTCAGGAAAAAAGACTGGTGATATGTTTCGGTGCGAGCTTTCACTGGGTAGACGGCGTTAGAATGACAGTTACGAGGAATACGATGAGCGCGTGTGATAAGAATAAGTTCGTGATTAAAGGTATAGTAAAATTTATGATATAAGGAAGGACGGCCGATCTTGCGACGACAGGACAATGTGGGCAGATTAAGTTGAAACTTTAGTGCGGAAAGGCTAGTGTGATAATAAATAAAGGCCGCCACCGTCTGGAAGACATTAGACAGTTTTAGCAGAGCGTATTTGTGTCTCCGCTCCGCTCACGGTACCCGCTCAGTCTTACCGGAGCGTTGGCTGTAAAACAGCTTTTTAGCTAAGCGGAGGCAGACAGACGAACTGCACGAGGAGCTCCCTGGTGATCAAAAGTGGAACCAGATAATAAAAAAAAAACAGCTTTATTTTTCCGCCGCACTTTAAGGAAATATTTTTGCTTGTGAACATTTTACATGTGAAGTGAAAGACATACGTTGTTTTCGGATAGACGTTTGTTAATTTTCTTATTTCTGCGGATTTTCTCCCAAACGCAGAGATTGTTGAATGCGTTTGTCGCAACCACCTCGCGCAAAAGTCTCAAATATTTATCAGCGCGCAACCTCTTTCTTCTAGGTTTGCGGCTAGAGACGCCTGTGCGTTCTGCAGGGGTTGCGGCACATGGGACATCTGTTGAACCGGCCGCCATGTTGAACTAGCAAGCAAGCAAGCGCGAGACCAGAAGGATTTGCGTGAGCCACGCTCGTCGCACCGCTCCGCGCTCCGCTAGCACTGCGTACGAGCGGAGCGGAAGTGCCGGTCCGCTAGCGCGCTCCCGTCTGAGCGCTTGGCGCATGCGCAGTAGCGCTCCCGCTTGCCGGCTGAGCGGAGCGGAAGCGCAAATACGCTCTGCTAAAACTGTCTATTGAAGTAACAAGCTTTAGCGGAGCGATCGACGCCTAGCGCCATCTAGCAGAGAAATTACGATGCACGTCTACCCGATAAAGGATAGGAGGGCGCAACCAATTTTTATGGCCGCCCATCTTGGATTCGAGAAACCAAAACTATGCCGCCATTCGTGTTCTGACGACATACTCACATAGTTCCGCCTCTATCCACCACATTGGACCATGACGTCATCACTGGCACGCGGCAGGTGGTTGCTTCTACAATGATACTGTAGATGGGCGCTACAAGTCTCAATGCGAGATGTGCTATTTTCTAGCTGCTGCCACGGATGGCGTTGTGATCTCAGGGTGGTAGCAGACCCCATGAAATCTCGAAACGTGATGAGTAAGAGCTAACGCTCTTAAAATTAGAACAAATGAATCTGGCAGCGCGATTTTGTACAGATTAGAGCGTGTCAATGAGGTTAGTAAAAATTAGGATCATAGGCGGCGCATGCGAACTCCAATTTAGACCGTACCAATGTTAAGTAAGCAAGCAATTTTATGGAACTCGGTGCTAAGACTAGGTTACGGCGCAGGCACCCTAAAACTTGATTAGCTGAATTAGTTACATGGTGAACGTGTGTTACGACCAGGTTAGATTTTGACTTAAATGGATTCCAAGAAGACGGCGACTGAAGCTTAACGGCGCGTGTACTTATTTTCTTTTGTTTTTAGACCGTAATTTTTGTTTGTTAGTTCGTCATCATTTTTTTCCTGTCTTTTTCTCGAATTGCTTGAGTTAGGCTGGCGAGCTGACTCAGAAGTTCGACCACACCCCTACACCATCAGCTAAATTTTCTTTGCTTGTTTTTCAGAGGCTCAGGAAGACAAAAGATGGGAACGCCTTGGCCTGCAGTGTCCTGGCTGAAAAACACAATCATCATCATTCTTCAAAATTAACTGCATGTATTCCTATTTTCCCACCACAATAATACCTTCGGACGCTGCAGGAATGTATAATAGATAAATGAATAAAATTTACGGGGCAATATACCTCCTATGCAACAATTCTGCGAACGCAGTTAAATTTACCCTAATTGATTACTCTGATAATTTTCCTCTGATGAACGTTTTTATTCTAAGCCGAGGAGCCACACACGCGACACAATTTTTCTGGAGCGTGGGGGTGGCGGTTGGTTGGTCCCCGTAGCTATCCTTGTTACTTTGCCGCTGAGACGGGCTATAGAAGTCTGGGATTCTATTTCTTGTTTTTATCTGGACGATGATTCCTGATCCATCATGTATTGATTTAAAGTTAGTAGTTGAGGGTTCGTAATTACTACCATTTTGACACGACAAAAATAATTGCAAGGGAAAAATGCACTGCCAATCAAATATTCTGATGCCATGAAAGCGGCTCGCCATTCAGCTCACTGGTTCTAGCTGGACTATCACTTTTGTGAAAATATTTCCATGTTTCAGATGTCAAGCTACGCTTCGCTTTACGCAGAGTTGAGCGCGATGCGGCAACATTGTGGCAAACTACCAGCGCTATCGATATCTCTTTTTATATGATTATACACATGAGTTCGTATGTTTTTCAAATATTTGAAAACCAGCGGGCAGATGATACCCTATGCCTGAATGGGATAAATAGTTGTTTCCTAGCGGGAACGTTTTTATTTATTATCGTTTTTATTTTCTCACCTCACTACTTGGCAGTTTTTCTGTTCAGCCAGCCAGCGAGTACCGAGAGCGTATTCATGCACACTATCGCGAAGCGCGCGGCGAGGACCAAACATGCCCAGCATTGCTGGACAAAAATTTTGAATATTGGAATATTGTAAAGTGTTGTTATTGAAATATTGAGATTAATGGTCCATTCTTGCGAAGCGCAGCAAATCCTTCCTATTAAAATTTGTCCCTCGCTCGCATCGAGAAGTCAAGACTGCCAGAAAACCAATAGGGAACGTTATTTACGATAGCAAAAAACGTTAATAGCAAAAAAAATGCAAGCCTGCTGACGGGAGATTTACAGATATATTGATTGTTATAGTGAAATCTTACACTGTATCGAAAAATTCCATTCATAAACTCTTTACCGTTGAAAAATTCCGAGGGCACTTAAGTCTGCTTACGTGGAGGAATTCGAACTGAGCATGGAACTTTCTAGAATGCGGGTTTCTTCCGCTACGCCAGTACGCTACCTATTTACGTTCTTTTAATTTTAATTTTTGTTATTTTCATTCATTTGTGAATATTTTGTTTTTATTTTCATGTATTTTTATTTTTTCTTGTTTTTATTATGTTTTATTTTACTTTTTACGTCAAGGTGCCTTGTCGACGTCCGTAGCTATTGTGTCATCGAAGTGTAACTAATTAACAAATTACAATTCATCAACAAAATGTTTCCCACAACAAAGATCTCATCACGCATTATGTAACGCAATCAAAATTTTGCACGTATATCTTCATAGAACGACACAATCGTGCGGAAAAGCTATGTCGATGTCCATGGCTATTGTGACGTCGAAGTGTAACTTTCGCGGTTAATTAACTAATAATAAAACATCGACCAAATTTTTCCCACAGCGAGATCTCATCGCACACTATCTAACACAGCCAAACTATTGCACATTTATCTTCACAGAACGACGTAATCGTGCGGAGAATGTTTTGCTGACACGAAACTCGGGACATAGCCATCTATTGCTTTCGCATTAAAAATGCTTTTGTCCAGAATGATTGGGTTTGAACCCCTTCGCCGGACGCTCGAGGTCCACTGGCACATATTTTCTCTCACCGTACCGCCGGAACACCTCACTGGTATCCGGTTCGCCACCGGCTCCCCTATAGCTAGGCACCACAGCGCGGTTTAAGTACAAAGGTGCTTCAAAGCAAGGCACTTTGGTCGAATGTTAGAGGAAAAAGAAAATAACAGCTGCATGTCCAAAATGAAGCCGCTCACTTATACTTATAAATAAATGCAACGCGCCCCGGTTGCTCGGTGCTCATTAAGAATTATTCAAGACAGCTTGCATGCGGATGGCTGAATTAATGTTTGCAAGGTAGATTTCCATCTCGCTAAGCCATGTGGAGCTACGAAATCTAAATTTACTGATCTTATATGTGTTTGTGCGTATTGAATTGACCGATACATCGATTACTAATTAATTCGATTACTAAAAACATTGGGGACGTTTCAGCTCCGCCGTTAAGGGTATGACGCGATAGCATTAATGGGTGCCGACGGCGGCTCCTCTCGCTCACGCAGACGCGGACACTGCTTCCCTATTACGTGAAAGACCAAGCTGTGCTAACGCGTGCTTGCGTGGCCTATGGGTCGCGTGCCTGACTCGCAACCTAAGGGTTAGGGGCGTGATTCCTGAGTATATAATTAATGATTTTGAAACGATTTTTTTTTTGGGGGGGGGGGAGAAATGGCACAGTATCTGCCTCACATCTCGGCGGACACCTGAGCCGCGCCGTAAGGGAAGGGATAAAATTACCCTAACGTTATTTTCAGCGCTCGGCTGCTGAACCGAAAGACGCGGGTTCGATCCCGCCCGCGACAGTCCAATGCCGATGGAGGCGAAATTCTAGAGGCCCTTGCACTGTGCGATGTCAGTGCACGTTAGAGAACCCCAGATGGTAGAAATTTCCGGAGCCCTTCACTACGGCGTCCCTCATAGCCTGAGTCGCTTTGGGGCGTTAAACCCCATAGACCATAAACCTTACATGTCCTAATGATATTTTAGTGATGTTGAGACCTTCTAATCAATAGTTTTCTAATGTTTTAAACAATTTCCAAATCCGCCGCTCCACGTGTTGGACGTAACCAACATTTCGACCAATCCGGGTTTTTCGCCCACAACTACAACACTGCCGGATTCTCTGCTGAACGGTACACTAAAATCTCTCGCTTTAAAAGCGTATCCCTTTAAAAGCGTGTCCTCCGTCAATTTCCAGTGTATACGGTAGAGGGTCCGGGTATACTGATTGTCGATTCGCTTGTGGATGGGAGCGGCGAGCGTCGTGTACGAGAGGTACACGCCAAGAAGGTTGTCAAATATTAAATCAGATGTGCTTGCAAGTAGTTACACTGAAGCAAACGTAATTACTGAAGTACTCAGCGATGTGCCAGTGGTCGCCGCGGACGGCAAACCCCGGTCCACAAGCTCTTCATTTATTTTTATTTTTTTACAAATACTGCGGTCTCAGCGAGACCAAGCAGGTGGGCATGTCGTACAACATTTTCAACCGATTAACATCGATTATAAATAAGCTCTTGCGTTTAACATGTGAAAGAGAACAAAACATGGGAAGAGAATAAAAGTGAACAAGCACACATTTGAGTTATGTAGAATGATTTTTACGTAATCTCACAGAAATGAACTTGCATACGCTACCCGTCAGAATAATGATAACCTGATAAAATTACGGAAAAAAACGTCACAGAATGTCACGACGCAAAATACAGCAGCAGCGCCTGGTCAAAATTATCAGCGGAACAAATTTCAGAGGGGACACCATTCCATATGACAGTTGGCCAGCTGCGCATGACTGGCCGAAGTTCACACGGAGCCCCCGCGGGAAACGCACGTTCTTCAAGTGCAAATCATAAGCTCTCCCAGCTCTCATGCCAGAATAGCAGCTTTTCCAGCTGTGTGCATGTTGAATGGCATACTATACACCACTCTTAGTACGAACACGCGAGCGCATGGCCGTGCACGGCCGCGCAAGAAAAGTGGCGTGGAAGATGACGCGAAGCACCCAGGTCCATCTTCTCCTTCGTCACTTCGCCGCGATGAGTGGCTGTGTAGCACTCAGTGGCCCTCTAAAGAGTGCGGCCATGCGCTCGCGTGTTCGCACTACATTACATACTGAGTTTGTACACGCTAAAGTGACAATATGGTTATAACTAGTCATTATAGCGGTACCGTCATTATTTTGGGTTACCTTTTCTCAGGATTCTCAACGGATGAATTTTTAATTGCGGTTTTAAGTGAATAACTCATTTGGTCACTTATAGATTTTTTTTTTTTTGCGTCGGGCACCCGACCTCAACATCACAATATGAGTTGAGGTCACCAGATACCTCACAATATGAGGTCGAGTGAAGTCGCTAGTGGTCTGTGGAAAAATTAGGTGAGGGCGCCTGAGGAGACCTCAACTTCAAATGATGAAGTTGAGCTTTATTCAGGTCACAAAATTCTATTTTAGCTTGAGATGAGATCGCGGGCTTTGAGGTTAAAGGCCCACATCTGGCATCCACAGCCAGTGCAGTTGTTTCCATTGCGTTGCAGCAGTGTCATTGAACACCGCTGCGATGAAAGCTGCCACCGCATCCCCTGTCGCGCAAAAACCGCCAAAGGCTCAGCTGCCATGCTGCAGCGTGAGCGGCTGAAAACAAAATAGATATAGCAGAAAAAAAGACATTTACGCAGCTCCTCGCTCTGCTGCATGGCATATCAGCCTCTGAGGGTTTGTGCGCGACAAGGGGGGGGGGGGGATGCCATGGCGGTTTTAATCGCAGTGCGTGTGTGTGTGCGTGCGCGCGTGCGTGTGTGTGCGTGTGTGCGTGTGTGTGCGTATACTATATATACAACCGTGCCCCATTAATACGGGACCCCGATTATGTAAAAATGAAAAAAATGTTTTTCTTTTTTTTAAGAAAGCAAAGGGCGCAGCAACCGTCTTACTTCTCAAAGGACAGCTCAACCGCGACGTGAGGGAATGGATGAAAGTGGGAGGGAATGAAGGAAGAGAGAAGGAAGTGCCACAGTGCAGGGCTCTCGAATATTTTCGACCACCTGGGGATCTTTAACGTGCACTGTCATCGCACAGCACACGGGCGCCTTTTTACGTTCCGCCTCCATCGAAACATGGCTGCCGTGGCCGTGATTGAACTCGAGTCCTCCGGCTCAGTCGCCCTAACCACTGAGAAGTGTACGACTCGAATTATGGTCAATTTTTCTGGGAACAAAACATTTTTAATGTATTTATGGCTCGTTAATATGGAAATTCACCATCCGGGCAATGGACAGAGGAAAATGCATAGAGCCCAATGCGGCCTATATATTTTGACTTGTTTACATAGACGGTGATGAGAACAAAATCTCCACTGACCCAACCAGACGTTTCATTTCCTGTGTTTTGAGTGCAGGACACACACCACAGAAATGCAGTGCAAAAGGATAAATGGCTGAGCGATGGCCCTTTTATTTTGTGATTTCACGCTTTACAGAGCAAAGTTACTCGGTCGACGCGCCTCGCCATTTGCCGCATTGCATGAATGGCTGTGAAGAAAACTCTCTTTGGAATTTGTGCTATGCTGAAAGTCGCATTCAGCAGCTGTCACCCGACTGAGTGCAAATATCTGCTAGCGGCTAGCGAGATGAGGACAGCCGTACAACTCAAAGAGAACAGCGCGCACTTTTGAAAAGCGAGACACGAGGACGGGTGCTGTCGTCGTGTGTCTCTCTTTTCGTCCCTGTCAAAAGTGCGCGCCGTTCTTTTTGAAATGGGATACCGACTCGCCCAAGCATTAGTTTTAAGTAGGTACAGGGCGAGTCAAAAGTTCCCAGGCCACAGGGTCTGCTTTTCAGCAGTATATTATAGTACTGCTAAGGTTGTCAGAGCTGAGAATGATACTTCTACTGCGTATAAAGGGGCTTTGCGCTTTGGGGTTGCGTAAATGTCCCACTATAGACGCCTCAAAATCAGTCTGTGGCCCGAGAACTTTTAACGCACCCTGTACATCATCATGGCATGCATAAGACGCCATCACGCGTCTCATGAACGGCTAGGCGCTTCAAATTACCCCGCATTATTTTAAAGGTAATGGCGACCAGCATAATGCACTTGGAGCTCCAAAGACTTGGCTTATTTTCGAGTTCACTGACCGTTATGCTTGCTGGCTGAGTTTTATCACAAAGAACTTTTCATCTTAATGTTCTCGCTTTCCTCTACGAGTTGGTAATATGGACGACTCGCTTTATGGACAGTATATTCGGGAATCAGACTAGGTCACGCGACTCTAAACAACCCTCAGTTGGTCTCACGCGGCTAGGACATTCCGTGTTTTTTAAAAGCTTGGTTACTTTTAGCTGGGACACCTGGTATATTACAATTTTGCATCGAGCGAGGGAGTTGTCGAAACGCCTCCTCTCTGGACTGTCCGAAACCGGTTCCACCGCCACTTCCACTGTGCTAGCTCGCGGGTGCTCAGGACAGTCCAGTGAACAATATGACAGCGCCCAGGGAAACCTAAAAGTCTATACTGTAAAGGGATTAGGGATTGGTGTATTGAGTAAGTGGATGTTCGCAAAATGAAAAAAAAAAAGTATGGAAGATTTGTGAGCATTCATTTTAAATAAGCGCTTGTAAATGGGTCGTCTACAGCGATAGTTTTATTTTTGGCCTCGTCAATTCGTATTTTTGTTTTGTGATTATTGGGCGCTAAGTCAGCTATCGCCTGCACAGGGCCTGTTCAAATGCCTTGAGAGTAAAACTTTTCTAGACCCGCAGTGATGGCACAGCCAAGACAGCGCTTAGCTCGATTAAAGTGGGGAACTTTCATGTCGCGAAATACGCAGCGACATTTCCTAATACCGAAATGTTGTGAAGAGCACATCTTAGAGCAAACCTTTCTATTTACGCAACTAAATGCTTGCTCCTCGAAACTTCATCAGCAGAAAAATGAGAGGAATGGAGAAGAATATTTAATGTTTTAAGAATATGCAGTCAGGCCTTGTTTTGCTTTAACTCAGGCTGCGGATTACCCAGGACGGCTGTCCGCATTCCTGCCCTTCAACGCGAAAGGCTATAACGCCTCTCGCGTGACGCTCTGCTATTGCGCAACAGGTTGTGAAGGCGCTTCATAACTACGCAAATGTTCGATGTTCCTCTCGACTTTTCTCATTCGCTTCATTATTTATGTGTTTGTAGTGAAGCTTTGCAGTGCACTCATATATTACGTAGTCAAGCGGATATTGCCGGCAGTTGTTGAGTCATGCTGATTCTAGTTATGGGTGTGAAATACAGGTTCGTATAGTGAGCTGAGGCGGACCGATTCTTGTGCTTATTGGAGCTACAAAAATACTTGTCCTGCGCAATTTTTAAATAGGCATAGAGGTGAGGGCTACCGGTTCAGTAAATCTTGGTTCGAAACTGAGCGGCTCATGGCACTAGCATCCGTGCGATGAAATTGCTTTCGCATGTCGGCATCCTGTAACACTTCGCGTACATGTAACCGAAGCTTCTGTGGGCAGTTAATAAGTTAACTGCTTAAGCTCATGCCAGCGAATATGAGCCTCGCGCGAAGGGTTGGTTTCCAGAGATGTGACGCACCATGGGAGCATGCATTGCGGGCAGTTCGAAGGACCGTCAGTGTAGGCTCTGCGCAGGCTCATGAAGGGTCCCTCTCTGTCTCGCAGAACTGCAACAAGAAGGTAGGGATGAGAGTAAGGAATTCGTGGAATGCCCCACCTTCCCGGTTCGCCACCAGCACCAACAACCCGATCCGTGGCTTCGTGGAGGACGCGGGCCTCGTTCCCAACGCCGAGAAGACACTCATTTCGCTCTCCATAGGCGACCCCACCGTGTTCGGCAACTTGGTGCCATGCGAAGAAATACTGGCGCCGATTGAGACCAGCCTCCGGAGCCTGAAGAATCATGGCTACATCCCCAGCACTGGTAAGCGGGAAAACACCGATTCGGTCCATATTGTCACGGCTGCTGGCTTCCGTATATGCTTGCTGTACACGCGTTCTCGCTCAACTGCCATGCGACGGTACATATAAATTTTAAGTCCGGGTATAATCGTCATCACAGAGATTAAAGGCCAATGCAATAAAACGCTACAAGAGGAGCGCTCAAAGGTAAGATTTCAGCAAATATAAAGCAGTCCATCAAAGCGGAACCCCAAAAACAGACAAACGAAAAGAAAAGGTCAAGAAATGAAACAATGTAACTGGTAGTTGTAATCACTGCCACCACGACAAAGAGAAACAGTAGAGAGGGTGGAGAGTGCCGTATCCAATCGCTTTGGCGATCCGAACATTGTGTCCCACTTGCGCATGCGCAGAACCCAAAGCTTTCTTCGCGGCACACAGATGCTGTGCGCGTTCGCTTTGTCTCATTTTATCTCGGCTGCAAGTTTTAAGCGATAATGTGCGGCCATTTGTAATACTCAATCTCGATTTTAGGAGTTCCTAAGCGTTATAAGGCGCCTGTTTTTTCGTCGCCTGAAAATACGACGTCAGCACAAGCGGGACGTTCAGATGGGCAGGTTTCCTGGCGAAATTCAGCCAGGCGTAATAAAATGCCGATTGATGCTTTTCGCTTACTTTTTTTGTAGGTGTTGTTCACACACAAATAACGACAAATATGCAAGTTTTGCTTGCAAAAGGTATGGTATGCTATATGGATTTAACGTCCCAAGTTGCACAAAACGTCGCAGTGGAGGGCTCCGGATTAATTTTGACCACCCTGGCTTCTCTAACGTGCACTGACATCGCACAGCACACGGGCATTTTTGAATTTCGCTCATTTCATTCCCATTATAATGCAGCCGCTTCGGTCGGGATTCGATCCCGCGACCTTGGACTCAGCAGCCGAACGTCATTGCCACTAAGCCACCGGGGCGGGCAGTTATGAAAGGCTTCTGCATTCAGCTGGATAGGGGATGGAATTTGGCGTCGCATTGTTTAGGTCGCCTATTTCATTCGGACTGGCACACGACTTTTACGCAGCAATTTTCTTCATTTTCATTAAAACTGCTCGGGCTATAATGAAAAATCATGTTATTTATATGCAGTTTTGAGACATATGCCACGTACGACTTAGCTCGATTTCAGCGCTGTGCTATTTTCACTAGAAACCATAAACGCACCAAAAGTATTTTTTTTTGTATACTACGTGCTAGTAAAATTTGTAGGCTTCTTGACGAGCCTTGTGTGGTTGGTTCCTTCGCCGTGCCAAGCATTTTTGTGCCCTCATATTCTACACAAAGGTAATGCAGCATCTGCTTAGTTGTCTTCACGCTTTACACGCGCTTTTAATGCCGTGATATTTCTTGTTGATTGCAGGTACCCTGGCAGCTAAGGAAGCTGTTGCCGAATATTCATCCACACATGGACTAAAGGTTAATCCACAGGTGAGCGTTCACAGAACGAAAGTAAATACACGAATGCACGACCATTATGGTTGTTGCTAGTTACTGCAAAGGCGCTAAAATGAGCAGCGTGTTTCATTCCACGTTTCCTTTGTTTCTGTCAGTACACGTGTTTTACGCGGGTGCACTATATGCGCAGCCCAGAGCGCTTAGATGTCGGCTTCGGTGGAGTTTTAGGACATTTTTGGGTTGAGGATGGCAACACATTTCTCTTATCGTTAACCAAAATCGCTTTTTGCACCACCAAAGGAATCAATTTTAGAAACATCAAGCACACCAAGTGAAAACTAAAAACGGCTGCGGGCCAAATGCTTCAGAAATCCCGCGGATTCCCTTTCATTTCAACAATTGATGGCTGATGGCAAGATCTGTTGTGCGCTTGTTGTGCAATAGAAACGTATGAAATTTTAGTATTTCTTTTTTAATTTTGTTTTTCGCTTAAAGGCCACACACAATTTTATAATATATGCAGCACAATGTGATCCGTTTGACGTACAGATGCCTGCGAGTTTGTGCCACCTGCGCTAAAAAACTAAAGTTTTTTTTTTTTACGCACAACATTTAATAAACCGAGTCACGCAGCGTTCTGTGGCGGCCACGTTGAAAGCAAAACATGAGATCCGGGCCAAGATGAAAACAGCATGTGAAAGACTGACCGCTTCGAAACACAGCGCCGAAAAATCGTCACTGCTACAAAATAGCGCACCAGCGAACAGCACATGGACATAACAGCACCAGCAAGCTTAGGCAGCGATCAGGGTCCATACTCGGTAAAACTCGGTGTGACTTTTAACTGCGATGAAAATACCTGCAGAGGTCTAGTGGTGCACAGTAAATATTGCTGTTATTGTCTCTGGCTAAAATACCACGACTCAGTAACGGGGTGGCACACAGCCCGTCGGCGCTGCAGGAAGCCCAGCTGCGCTCGACTGCCTCCCTTGCCTACCGTCCGCCATAAAGACTGACATTTTCGTAGCAAGCCACAAGCTCCTGATTTGTTCAAAAAGCCCTAGGCTACAGTCTTATAATGCGACGTCTGAGAGCGACGCATCTTGCTCTGTAAGATTTCATTTTATTTATTACATACTACTAGCCTTATTTCCGAGGCTGTTGCAGATGCCAATTTAACGCTGTTAATAACTGCCTTAATTTCGCTCCATAGTGACCTTGATGGCAAGCGTCCGAAACATCAAGCCAAATACATGTGGCAAAAGCAACATCTCTGAGCAAAGGCAATGATTAAGAAACGGCTGCTTAATTGCCTCCTTCATGCCTCTGGGCGCTTTCTGGCATCGAAAGGTGACTCCAAGCGGGCGCTTTGGCGCCGCCGACGATTATCGTCCACCATGATTTGAGAGCCAACGTACACATCTGATACGATGCAAAACATACAGCCTGCCTTGAAAACTTTCTCGATTAGCAATTGAAGAGCACGACGTCGATGGTACCTGTGTCTGCAGCAGCAATTAATTTCGCTCTTCAAGGCGCAATGTCGCTCCCGAAAACACGTGAGCGTGGCGACAGGCATGAAAGCTGACAGAGAAGTCATATTCCGGTGTTCGTTGAGTTTCTTCACTGTGCTCGCGTGAAAGGTGTGCTAACGTTGCCCAATATTCACTCTATATGAAGTCTGCCGCAAGCGCAGCATGTGATGACACCACGCCACGTGCAGTCGCGCGCGCGTACATGCAGCGCCGCAAATGAGTGACAAATAGAAAACGTCGAAGTACAATTAATTACGACAAGATAGCCTAAACAGGCCTAAAGGTCTAAACATGGCTGAATGGAAACCTTGAACAGTGGCGGTTTTCAGAAGGTGCTGCTGTCTTATAGCGTTAACATATTAAAGGGACACTGAGCACAAATTGATATTGGCTTGAATCAAGAGCTTTAATAAGATAGTTAAGGCGAAAAAAAAATCAGGAGTGATCACCGCCGACCGTTTTCGCGAGCAAAATGCAATGGTGTTAGGACAGTTTTCGCGAATCTCTGAGGCTGGGATACACCGCCATTCACTTCGAAACGGTGATCACAGAATCATTACCTGTCTAGCCATCACAAGTTTGAATCGAGTGGCGGGAAAAAAGCTTAATCCAGTTTTCTCAGCAGCCAATTCATCTTTTGCTGCCGGGCAAACATCAACATAGTCAGGAAAAGCCACAGAATATTTTTTTTTTTGCCGAGAACAAAAATTGGATGGAGGTGTCTTCAGTGTCTCCTTAAGCTGTAACATCGAAAACTGCAGCCCATTCGGTGACAATACCGTAGACGCTCGCATAACAACAGATTTAGTTCACTATGCAGCGAAACTTGGCGGTGATGACCCCAGCGAGTAGAGGAAAATTTTTGTCATTAGTTCTTTGAAGCCAAGAAAACTAGCACTTCTATACGAATGGCAACGATTATGTTGGGTCCACTGAATTGTTAAGTCACGTTTTGTTAAAATTAGGCACCGCTCGATTACCACTGATGAAGATATCTGTGCATAGCACACCTGTCCCTCAGTAACTCCATAACGCATGGTTAGCGGTGCCAAAGCCTCGGTTACGATCGAATGTAGAGGACTGCTGAGTTCTGAAACCTGTCACATATTTTTACAGAGAAGAATGCCCGCCCAATGTTGTGTAGTTCACATATCGAACCGTATGGCTGCGCTCAACAGTTGCCGCATGGCAACTATTCCTTTCCCGGAACTGGAGTTAATGTAAACCTATTAACAAATGCGATCTCCACACGAGGAATGAGCACAAGCCAGCAGTTAAGGAAGGTTATCTGTGTATAGTGCCCCCTACAAACGCTCCAGTCCCGCCGCACAAACCATAAGTTGCACTCTAAAGCATATTGGCGAAGACAATTCACCTGAATAAACCACTGAAAAGCTGTCAGTGATGTCAGTGATAAACACGGATTGCGCAGCAAAGCAAACTTCAGGGACGCTTATCGACTATCAATAGGCAGAGCTGCATACGATGCACGTTCAGAAGGCGCAAGGGAGAGCCTTCACTTGTAAATATTCGCTGGGTACATCAATAGCACTCGGGAGTTGAAGTGTTCATTTTTACTCTGCCCATTTGGCAAGGTGTGCGAAAATTAAAGCGCCTCCAGTAAGCGGCAATAACTGCCATGAGGAAAATAAGAGTCGCGAATGACCAAAAAACGCGCACTCCGCGATTATCGGCAATTTTCCCGCCAGCGCAATGCCGAATGGCCTTGACAATGAGCCAGTTCCTCATGTTACGCGACGTCGCCGCCTAAATAACGTGCGCCATATCTGAGTACGGCGCTGGCTGACGACACGCATTTAACACGCATCGCACGGATGGCCCGGGCAGTCGGTCTGGCACGATAAATATATCAGCCGCTTGGCGCACGCAGTATGAAATCTAAACCACCTCCCCCCGTAGCGCTTTCACCGCACACTCAGCGGCCCCATAGTGCTGCGCGTGTATTCGCGACCGACCTGTTATCGAAAACGTGCCCAGTTGCCCGGTCATCTTCGACGGCTATACATTCATAAAGCTGCATTGCTGAACTGGCTTCGCAATCAATGCAACGTGCAGTTTTGGGGGCTTGTGGGACACTTTCTCGCTTTAAAAATTCACCCGACCCAATTGCACCTACCATTTTTCTGCACACGAGATGGTGGCTCTTGCCTTTTTGGCTCTCCGATCTGCACGGCGGATTTCGAACACCGTTGAACGTTCCACGCCTTGCCAAGTTTGCTTACCCCTTCTGCCAGTATTCGCGAAAACTGAGCACAAAGCGTTCAAATGAAAACGCTCTAAACTAGTTCAAGGAATAGAGAAACAAGCAGATGTTCTAAACAATCGCACTTGTACTCTTGCAGTCATTGATTGTATGTTTCGCTATAAGAGATTTGAAACTGACCATAAGCATAGTTACTCTTCTTTAAATAGTTAACTTCGATGAAGTGTGCGTTACACGGCCTATACAAGCCACGTGGGAATTTGAGCGTCGGCGTGGCTTCCGCATATTACTTTTAGCCGGCGGACTGAGCAGGCGCCTAGGTAGGGTATAGGGAAACGGAACACCAAATTATGAGTGGATGCTGGCCATCCGGGCACCACGTGTGGGTCGCACAACACTCATTTCACAACACCACCCCAACACAACACCAGCGACGGTTAAGCTAACAACCCTTGCACTATTCTCTCGGTCATTTGAGGCACGGACACAGAACATCCCCGAAGCCAGCAGTGTTCACAGCTTTATGCGGACGCGAAGGCCAAGGTCAGCCTCGCAATCATTAAAGCTGATGATGCGTTGTGCAGGACGTTATCCTGACATGCGGCTGTTCACAAGCTTTGGAGATGTGCGTTACAGTCCTCGCAAACAGTGGACAGAACATCCTGATACCAAGGCCTGGTTTCTCCGTCTACAAGACGCACGCCGAGTCCGTTGGCATCAAGGTCAAGTTTTACAATTTACTAGTAAGTATCACCGCAACCAAGAACATGGCTTTCTATCCAAGTAGCCATATTCGGTTGACTAGTCTGCTATATATTTGTCGCCGGGAGCGTACCCGTAGAGCAGCGGGCGTAAAAAAAGGTAAAATGCTATACACGTAAAGGTGTTATCTTCAAATCGTTTTTTTAATGAGAAAGTAGGTCTGCCACGTCTTGAACATGAAGCTAATGAATATCGCAGAGGTTATATAACTGATTAAATCTAGCAGTTTCTGTGGGGAGATGTATGTACGCTTAATGTTACTGCCTGCGCATTCCCCTCTGTAGGCCTTCGTCGTCATATGCACCGCTTGAAACGCGGATTAAACTTAAAATTTTATAACTTTATGCACAGTATATCCAACCCATTCATCTACGATCCCTCGCTGTTGGTTTGATTCGCTGTCAGAGTGAAAATTCAGCGGTCAGTGTTAAACGCGCCTTTCTTTTTTCTCACAGGCACATGCCTCTCGCATTCGTGCGAATGCGCGAAGTTTGTGCTTGAGGGATATACTGCCGTCCTAACTAGTGCGAAGTTTACAAAGCAGTGACAATTAAAGCAAATATAGTGCAAATAAGTAATTAGTATCAAGCAAAGTATGACTCTTGGACGCTTGTGTCCAGTTCAAGATTTACACAAGGCGTAATACTACAGCAACGCAGTGTGGCCAACGAATGAAATGCAGATAGTATACACTACGGCAGCTGTGCGCAAGATTCCGCGCCATTCAGTGATTGCAGATTTTTTTTTTCTTCACGAGCGGCCTTTCAAGGCGTTTGGCGGGGGAGCTTCTCTTTACCAGCTGGAGCTGCAAATGCACTCTCACTGGCACACGCGGCTTCTTAGGGATTGTGTTCGCTCAAACTGGGGCGTGAAATCGGGGAAGAAACTAGTGTATTCTTGAAGGTATTGGTGAGCGCTATCAAAATACGGAAAGAGATGAACACACAGGTTGAAGCGCTTCGTCCTGTGTGTTCGTCCCTTTCCGTATTTTGACAGCGCTCACCAATACCTCCAAGAATACACTAGTTTCTTTCCCGATTTCACGCCCCAAATTGAGCGAACACAATCCCTAAAAAGCCGCGTGTGCCAGTGAAAGTGCATTTGCAGCTCCAGCTAGTAAAGAGAAGCTCCCCCGCCAAACGCCTTGAAAGGCCGCTCGTGAAGAAAAAAAAATCTGCAATCACTGAAAGGCGCGGAATCTTGAGCACCTACGCAGTAACAGCCGCCGCAGTTATGATAAAGTCGCTAGTGCCGAGCGGCGACGAGGAGCAAGAGTCGCGTTGCGGGGGGGGGGGGGGGGGGGGGGGGTGCATGGATGCAGTGAGGCCAGAGCCATAAACCTGCGGCGGGTCGAACAGAGGGCGAACGCTCTGGGGACGCTGCCCGCCGACAAGAGGCTCACACCACGAAGCACTTGTTGCCAAAAGCACAAACACAATGGTTGCCCACTCATGCGTGGCAGCAGCATCCAAAACACATGCGACGATTGTAAAAGCACAACGCGGGCCAGGGCGCTGACCATCCGCCGCATTGCCACGGCTGTAATTGTCATTTGATTTTTCATGTCAGCATTGTGTCGCTTCACTCCGCCACAACCCAATGTGTGCTTATTTTATTGCACGCACACGATTGGGAGGGTTGGTCTGCTTGCGGACACAGTGCAATGGTAAAGCAACACGGGTGGCAGGCGCACCACGCTTGCGCCGGTTGAGCCCCGTTTGCCGCATCTTTCTGAGGGCTGATACTAGCACGCATGCAATCGCAACTGGTGTCGGCCTCGGACTCCGCGAGTTGACATCGTGCGCCTTTCGCAGC